>NC_092292.1:6311720-6333853 GCF_036320965.1 Panulirus ornatus | reverse complement strand
TGTTTCCGAACAGAACACATAGCTAGCTGAGAGCGTTTTACCGAACCTGACTGTACAACGCGGAGTTATATGAATACGAATAAAGTGTATATGAACGCGCACCTTCATAGAACATACAAAGCTCCATCAGCCAGGATCGAACCTGGGACCCTTTGTGCAAGAGGCAGGCATGCTAACCGCTAGGCTAAGGGACTGTATAATAGGAAACAACTATTCGAAATACTAAGTACTCGAATACCCTTCGTCTCACTATGGTGAGCAACGGGGTCTATCGGTTGTTTCCGAACAGAACACATAGCCAGCTGAATACGAATAAAGTGTATATGAACGCGCACCTTCATAGAACATACAAAGCTCCATATATATATACATATATATATATATATATATATATATATATATATATATATATATATATATATATATATATATATATATATATATATATATATATATATATATATATATATATATATATATGGGTATGTTTGAAGGAATAGTGGTTCCAACAATGTTGTATGGTTGCGAGGCGTGGACTATGGATAGAGTTGTGCGCAGGAGGATGAATGTGCTGGAAATGAGATGTTTGAGGACAATGTGTGGTGTGAGGTGGTTTGATCGAGTAAGTAACGTAAGGGTAAGAGAGATGTGTGGAAATAAAAAGAGCGTGGTTGAGGGAGCAGAAGAGGGTGTTTTGAAATGGTTTGGTCATATGGAGAGAATGAGTGAGGAAAGATTGACCAAGAGGATATACGTGTCGGAGGTGGAGGGAACGAGGAGAAGAGGGAGACCAAATTGGAGGTGGAAAGATAGAGTGAAAAAGATCTTGTGTGATCGGGGCCTGAACATGCAGGAGGGTGAAAGGATGGCAAGGAATAGAGTGAATTGGAGCGATGTGGTATACCGGGGCTGACGTGCTGTCAGTGGATTGAATCAAGGCATGTGAAGCGTCTGGGGTAATCCATGGAAAGCTGTGTAGGTATGTATATTTGCGTGTGTGGATGTATGTATATACATGTGTATGGGGGTGGGTTGGGCTATTTCTTTCGTCTGTTTCCTTGCGCTACCTCGCAAACGCGGGAGACAGCGACAAAGCAAAAAAAATATAAAAAGAAAAAAAAATATATGTATATATATATATATATATATATATATATATATATATATATATATATATATATATATATATATATATAAGGAAACAGACGAAAAAAATGGCCCATATATATATATATATATATATATATATATATATGTATATATATATATATATATATATATATATATATATATATATATATATATATATATATATATATATATATATATATATATATCTTTCTTTTCTTTTTTTTTTATTTTGCCGCTGTCTCCCGCGTTTGCGAGGTAGCGCAAGGAAACAGACGAAAGAAATGGCCCAACCCACCCCCATACACATGAATATACATACGTCCACACACGCAAATATACATACCTACACAGCTTTCCATGGTTTACCCCAGACGCTTCACATGCCTTGATTCAATCCACTGACAGCACGTCAACCCCGTATACCACATCGATCCAATTCATTCTATTCCTTGCCCTCCTTTCACCCTCCTGCATGTTCAGGCCCCGATCACACAAAATATTTTTCACTCAATCTTTCCACCTCCAATTTGGTCTCCCTCTTCTCCTCGTTCCCTCCACCTCCGACACATATATCCTCTTGGTCAATCTCTCCTCACTCATTCTCTCCATGTGCCCAAACTATTTCAAAACACCCTCTTCTGCTCTCTCAACCACGCTCTTTTTATTTCCACACATCTCTCTTACCCTTACTTTACTTACTCGATCAAACCACCTCACACCACACATTGTCCTCAAACATCTCATTTCCAGCACATCCATCCTCCTGCGAACAACTCTATCCATAGCCCACGCCTCGTAACCATACAACATTGTTGGAACAACTATTCCTTCAAAGATACCCATTTTTGCTTTCCGAGATAATGTTCTCGACTTCCACACATTCTTCAAGGCTCCCAGAATTTTCGCCCCCTCCCCCACCCTATGATCCACTTACGCTTCCATGGTTCCATCCGCTGCCAGATCCACTCCCAGATATCTAAAACACTTCACTTCCTACAGTTTTTCTCCATTCAAACTCACCTCCCAATTGACTTGACCCTCAACCCTACTGTACCTAATAACATTGCTCTTATTCACATTTACTGTTAACTTTCTTCTTTCAAACACTTTACCAAACTCAGTCACCAGCTTCTGCAGTTTCTCACATGAATCAGCCACCAGCGCTGTATCATCAGCGAACAACAACTGACTCACTTCCCAAGCTCTCTCATCCCCAACAGACTTCATACTTGCCCCTCTTTCCAAAACTCTTGCATTCACCTCCCTAACTACCCCATCCATAAAGAAATTAAACAACCATGGAGACATCACACACCCCTGCCGCAAACCTACATTCACTGAGAACCAATCACTTTCCTCTCTTCCTACGCGTACACATGCCTTACATCCTGGATAAAAACTTTTCACTGCTTCTAACAACTTGCCTCCCACACCATATATTCTTAATACCTTCCACAGAGCATCTCTATCAACTCTATCATATGCCTTCTCCAGATCCATAAATGCTACATACAAATCCATTTGCTTTTCTAAGTATTTCTCACATACATTCTTCAAAGCAAACACCTGATCCACACATCCTCTACCACTTCTGAAACCACACTGCTCTTCCCCAATCTGATGCTCTGTACATGCCTTCACCCTCTCAATCAATACCCTCCCATATAATTTACCAGGAATACTCAACAAACTTATACCTCTGTAATTTGAGCACTCACTCTTATCCCCTTTGCATTTGTACAATGGCAATATGCACGCATTCCGCCAATCCTCTAGCACCTCACCGTGAGTCATACATACATTAAATAACCTTACCAACCAGTCAACAATACAGTCACCCCATTTTTTAATAAATTCCACTGCAATACCATCCAAACCTGCTGCCTTGTCGGCTTTCATCTTCCGCAAAGTTTTTATTACCTCTTCTCTGTTTACCAAATCATTTTCCCTAACTCACTCACTTTGCACACCACCTTGACCAAAACACCCTATATCAGCCACTATATCATCAAACACATTCAACAAACCTTCAAAATACTCACTCCATCTCCTTCTCACATCACCATTACTTGTTATCACCTCCCCATTTGCGCCCTTCACTGAAGTTCCCATT
Organism: Panulirus ornatus; assembly: GCF_036320965.1. Taxonomy (NCBI): domain Eukaryota; kingdom Metazoa; phylum Arthropoda; class Malacostraca; order Decapoda; family Palinuridae; genus Panulirus; species Panulirus ornatus. Next base: position 6,330,609 of record NC_092292.1, on the reverse strand, counting down.
TGCTCCCTTGTCTTACGCACTTTATTTACCTCCTTCCAGAACATCTTTTTATTCTCCCTAAAATTTAATGATACTCTCTCACCCCAACTCTCATTTGCCCTTTTTTTCACCTCTTGCACCTTTCTCTTGACCTCCTGCCTCTTTCTTTTATACGTGTCCCACTCAACTGCATTTTTTCTCCTGCAAAAATCGTCCAAATGCCTCTCTCTTCTCTTTCACTAATACTCTTACTTCTTCATCCCACCACTCACTACCCTTTTTAATCAACCCACCTCCCACTCTTCTCATGCCACAAGCAACTTTTGCACAATCCATCACTGATTCCCTAAATACATCCCATTCCTCCCCCACTCCCCTTACTTCCATTGTTCTCACCTTTTTCCATTTTGTACTCAGTCTCTCCTGGTACTTCCTCACACAAGTCTCCTTCCCAAGCTCACTTACTCTCACCACCCTCTTCACCCCAACATTCACTCTTTTTTTCTGAAAACCCATACAAATCTTCACCTTAGCCTCCACAAGATAATGATCAGACATCCCTCCAGTTGCACCTCTCAGCACATTAACATCCAAAAGTCTCTCTTTCGCGCGCCTGTCAATTAACACGTAATCCAATAACGCTCTCTGGCCATCTCTCCTACTTACATAAGTATACTTATGTACATCTCGCTTTTTAAACCAGGTATTCCCAATCATCAGTCCTTTTTCAGCACATAAATCTATAAGCTCTTCACCATTTCCATTTACAACACTGAACAACCCATGTATACCAATTATTCCCTCAACTGCCACATTACTCACCTTTGCATTCAAATCACCCATCACTATAACCCGGTCTCGTGCATCAAAGCCACTAACACACTCATTCTGCTGCTCCCAAAACACTTGCCTCTCATGATCTTTCTTCTCATGCCCAGGTGCATATGCACCAATAATCACCCATCTCTCTCCATCAACTTTCAGTTTTACCCATATTAATCGAGAATTTACTTTCTTACAGTCTATCACGTACTCCCACAACTCCTGTTTCAGGAGTACTGCTACTCCTTCCCTTGTTCTTATCCTGTCACTAACCCCTGACTTTACTCCCCAGACATTCCCAAACCACTCTTCCCCTTCACCCTTGAGCTTCGTTTCACTCAGAGCCAAAACATCCAGGTTCCTTTCCTCAAACATACTATCTATCTCTCCTTTTTTCACATCTTGGTTACATCCACACACATTTAGGCACCCCCAATCTGAGCCTTCAGGGAGTATGAGCATTCCCCGCGTGACTCCTTCTTCTGTTTCCCATTTTAGAAAGTTAGAAAAATACAAGGAGGGGAGGATTTCTGGCCTCCCGCTCCCGTCCCCTCTAGTCGCTTTCTACGACACGCGAGGAATGCGTGGGAAGTATTCTTTCACCCCTATCCCCAGGGATAATATATATATATATATATATATATATATATATATATACACATACACACACATACACACACACACGCACATATACACACACACACACACATACATATATATATACATATGAAAAATGTAAGAAACAATTTAGAAAACTGAAAATTCTAGCTTGAAAAAAAAAAATATATATATATATATATATATATATATATATATATATATATATATATATATATATATATATATATATATATATATATATATTACACATTATACTTTACTTTGTCGCTCTCACCCGCGTTAGCGAGGTAGCGTAAGAAAACACACGAAAAAATGGCCCAACCCACCCACATACAAATGTATATTCATACACGTCCACACACTCACATATACATACCTATACATCTCAACATATACATACATATACACACACAGACATCTACATATATACACATGTAAATAATTCATACTGTCTTCCTTTATTCATTCCTATCGCCACCCCGCCACACATGAAATAACAACTCCCTCCCCTGGCATGTGCGTGAGGTAGCGCTTGGTAAAGACAACAAAGACCACATTCGTTCACACTCATTCTCTAGCTGTCATGTAATAATGCACCGAAATCACAGATCACTTTCCACATCCAGGCCACACAGAAATTTCCATGGTTTACCCTAGACGCTTCACATTCCCTGGTTCAATCTATTGACATCACGTCTACCCCAGTATACCATCTTGTTCAAATTCACCCTATTCCTTCCACGCCTTTCACCCTCCTGCATGTTCAGGCCCGGATCACTGAAAATCATTTCCCAACAGGCGCATTTGGCCAGCAGATAGCATTTTACCGGTCAATTGTACAACGCGGAGTTATATAAATACGAACAAAGTGAATATGAACACGCACTTTCATAAAACATGTAAACCTCCAACAGCCAGGATCGAACCTGGGACTCCTGTGTAAGCTGGCTTCCCTGTTACAGCACACAAAAATTAATCCATACCCTAATGCACACAAGTTTAGTGTGCTCTAACAGGAAGCCAGCTGTGGTGATGTCACAAAGTCATTTTGTAATTTAGAGAAACACAGTAATCTAACTAATGATGAAATTAATATCTATAATGGTTTAGTGCATGCCAGTTTGTCAAAATCAGTGGAACCTAATTCCCCTAATCGATTTATAAGAGCTATCGACACATTAAAAAATGACATGGATATACATATTGATAAAGCAGATAAGGCTAACAGTGTTTTGATTATAGACAAAAGTAACTATTTATCTAAATTAATGATCGTTTAAATGATGACACAACACATTCTAAACTCAGTAAGAATCCCCTAGAAGTAGTTAATTCCTATTTCAATAAAGAAATGAAGTTGTTCTTGAAAGGTCATGGTTCTCTTATCAAATGTTTGTCATCTTTGTCTCCATCATTGCCATATATGTATGGACTTATCAAAATACATAAAGAAAATTTTACAGCATTACCCATAGTGAGTTCAGTAGGCTCCATCACATATAAACTGTCAAAATGGTTAGTTTCTTTATAAGCCCTTTAGTGGAAAAGATAAATTCTAATATCATAAACAACGCAGATTTAGTCAACAAGCTTAACAATATCAGTGTTAATTTTGATTTTAAACTAGTTAACTTTGATGCTTCCTCACTTTTCACAAAAGTTCTAGTTGATGGCCTTTTTGAACATTTGTTTGATGTCTTGGATGGTATTCATTTACCTGTTTAAAAGTCTGTTTTCATTGTGTATAAATGACGGTGTATCTCATTTCAATGGAGATTATTATGCTCAAAAATTTGGTATGGCAATGGGTAGCCCTCTTTCACCTGTACTAAGTAATCTTTATATGGAAGTTTTGAAACAAAATTACGAAAGGATATCTTACTCTTTAATGCAATTTGGTTTAGGTAGGTAGATAAGGTTCTTTATGTTTGGTAAACAAATGAAAATTTACAAATATGTCTCCCCTTACTGACAATTTAGTACCTTCCATCAAATTTACTGTAAATAATGAAAATAATGCTATGTTACCATTTTTAGATTGCATGATCCATGGGCAAGGAAACAAGTTTAAGTATAGCAGTTACAGAAAACCTACCAGTGTATGCTCACATATCCATTATTACTCATCTCAACATGACAGAGTTTCAATCTACGTTCAATCGTTTCAATCTATGTTCCTTAGAGAATTATGTATTTGCAGTCCAGAGTTTACTGATGATGAGTTTGAGAAGATATATTCTATTGGATCTAAGCTGATGTACCCTTGATCTTTCATTTATAAATCGCTTAAGTTAGTAAAGAAATTACTTTATAGAGTTGAGCCAAAACCTCCCACTCACGCCAAGTATCTTTTAGTTCTCCCTTTTAATGATAATTCTACTTTACTTCCCATTTACTAAAATCCTTTAATGTAAAAGCTGCCTTCAGCAACAATATTACTATAAAGAATATCTTAATCAGGAATTTACCAGAAAATTCTCCTGGGTGCATCTATAAAGTGCCATGTAGAAATCGAGATAAGTTTTGTGTTGAGCAGATTGGTAGGATCTTTCTGTTTGACTTAAGCAGCATATATATATATATAGTATAAGAATGAGACGAGGATCAAATGCCTTGTTTAATCAGGTTAAAATCTATAATAATTGTATTGACTGGAGTAATGCTATCTCAGTTATCAACTGTAACTCTATAACCAGGAGGAATATCATTGAATCTTCTATTATTAGATACATAAAGAATTATGATTTTGATATTAGTGATGGTCTGCACAAATTAGATAACTTTATTGTTAATAAAATTTGTAAAATGATTGGTTTATGATATGCTCGTTCTCTGTCCTGGACAATCGCATGTTTACGAAATGGTGTCCTAACTACTTCTCTTCGTTATATATTACCTGACTGTTATATTTCTCTCTTGTGTCTCCCCTGACGACGTGATTATTACACGAAAGTGTACTTGGGAACTTATCGTGTTCCATTCTCCACGTGGACTCATGGGAATATCCTTGATCACAGGCAAAATTGTGATCCTTTTCAATATATATATATATATATATATATATATATATATATATATTTTTTTTTTTTTTTTGCTTTGTCGCTGTCTCCCGCGTTTGCGAGGTAGCGCAAGGAAACAGAAGAAAGAAATGGCCCAACCTACCCTCATACACATGTATATACATACGTCCACACACGCAAATATACATACCTACACAGCTTTCCATGGTTTACCGCAGACGCTTCACATGCTCTGATTCAATCCACTGACAGCACGTCAACCCCGGTGTACCTCATCGATCCAATTCATTCTATTCCTTGCCCTCCTTTCACCCTCCTGCATGTTCAGGCCCCGATCACACAAAATCTTTTTCACTCCATCTTTCCACCTCCAATTTGGTCTCCCACTTCTCGTTCCCTCCACCTCCGACACATATATCCTCTTGGTCAATCTTTCCTCACTCATTCTCTCCATGTGCCCAAACCATTTCAAAACACCCTCTTCTGCTCTCTCAACCACGCTCTTTTTATTTCCACACATCTCTCTTACCCTTACGTTACTTACTCGATCAAACCACCTCACACCACACATTGTCCTCAAACATCTCATTTCCAGCACATCCATCCTCCTGTGCAAACCTCTATCCATAGCCCATGCCTCGCAACCATACAACATTGCTGGAACCACTATTCCTTCAAACATAACCATTTTTGCTTTCCGAGATAATGTTCTCGATTTCCACACATTCTTCAAGGCTCCCAGGATTTTCGCCCCCTCCCCCACCCTATGATCCACTTCCGCTTCCATGGTTCCATCCGCTGCCAGATCCACTCCCAGATATCTAAAACACTTTACTTCCTCCAGTTTTTCTTCATTCAAACTTACCTCCCAATTGACTTGACCCTCAACCCTACTGTACCTAATTACCTTGCTCTTATTCACATTTACTCTTAACTTTCTTCTTTCACACACTTTACCAAACTCAGTCACCAGCTTCTGCAGTTTCTCACATGAATCAGCCACCAGCGCTGTATCATCAGCGAACAACAACTGGCTCACTTCCCAAGCTCTCTCATCCACAACAGACTTCATACTTGGCCCTCTTTCCAAAACTCTTGCATTCACCTCCATAACAACCCCATCCATAAACAAATTAAACAACTATGGAGACATCACACACCCCTGCCGCAAACCTACATTCACTGAGAACCAATCACTTTCCTCTCTTCCTACACGTACACACGCCTTACATCCTCGATAAAAACTTTTCACTGCTTCTAACAACTTGCCTCCCACACCATATATTCTTAATACCTTCCACAGAGCATCTCTATCAACTCTATCATATGCCTTCTCCAGATCCATAAATGCTACATACAAATCCATTTGCTTTTCTAAGTACTTCTCACATACATTCTTCAAAGCATACACCTGATCCACACATCCTCTACCACTTCTGAAACCACACTGCTCTTCCCCAATCTGATGCTCTGTACATGCCTTCACCCTCTCAATCAATACCCTCCCATATAATTTACCAGGAATACACAACAAACTTATACCTCTGAAATTTGAGCACTCACTCTTATCCCCTTTGCCTTTGTACAATGGCACTATGCACGCATTCCGCCAATCCTCAGGCACCTCACCATGAGTCATACATACATTAAATAACCTTACCAACCAGTCAATAATACAGTCACCCCCTTTTTTAATAAATTCCACTGCAATACCATCCAAACCTGCTGCCTTGCCGGCTTTCATCTTCCGCAAAGCTTTTACTACCTCTTCTCTGTTTACCAAATCATTTTCCCTAACCCCCTCACTTTGCACACCTCCTCGACCAAAACACCCTATATCTGCTACTCTATCATCAAACACATTTAACAAACCTTCAAAATACTCACTCCATCTCTTTCTCACAACACCACTACTTGTTATCACCTCCCCATTTGCGCCCTTCACTGAAGTTCCCATTTGCTCCCTTGTCTTACGCACTTTATTTACCTCCTGTAAGGTTGAGTTGTCAGGAATGAATTCAGGTCTTCTTCGTGGATGGTAATCAATGAAGATCAGGCGGCCTTTGTAGATTTATTACAAAAGAATATGTACGTACATCTGTAGGACTCTGGGCTATAGTCTTATGACACACTACGACACACTCTAGTGAACAGTGTGACGATGCTGGCCAGTGTGTCCCCTCAGGTCACACTGACAGGAGTTATATGGAAGTCCGTCAACACCCATTCAACAACGTGTTCAAATAACAGATCAGCTCTTACGTGTTCAAACATCCTGAGTAACAGTAGCCCGTGGGAACAGTGGGCCCGTGGGAACATGCATCTAACTCTATGTAACTCACAGTAAAATGATAATAACAAAAAGTTAATGAAAAATTAATGGTAGTATGCCTGAGTCTTACATTTTGCTCGGCCACAACCTGGCTCAAGCTCCTGCGAGCCATGAAAAGTTATGGTTATTTATGAAATAATACTGAGTACAGAAATAAGCAAATTATAGTTATTAACAAGAGTTACTCCTATATCAACTAGTATTCTTGATAAGATAGATAACACACTCTACAATTGTTAGAGGATTAAAAAGATATACATATATATATATATATATATATATATATATATATATATATATATATATATATATATATATATATATATATATATATATATATATGTTATAAACAAAATCAGTATGCAAAAAAAATTCAAGCAACTCATTCAATACATATTCTGGAGTTAGATTCCTCCTCAAATAAGGAAGTGCTGCTGCGACTACCTTCAGAACATCCAATGTGGCTGTAGGGAATTCTATATTAGACACCCTATGTCGTAGACGACAATATAAGAGGAATACTATGAATAATGATGAGTGCAATAGACAACGAAATAATTGAAAATCCAGAAACATGAGAAGTGTACTTAAAAGGTACAAAAGCCAAAACATCTATTGCAGAGTCTAAATCTCCTTGAACCATAGATGGAAGGTGTTGGATATTAACTTCATTAATGATGGATAAGTTGATGTTATGGGGGATTCGTTCTATACTTGGGATAGCTCTATCAATCTGGCCCAAAAAATGATCATGAGTTCCGAACAATTTGAAACTTGAACTGATAACAATACATTGCTGTCCTAACTAAATGTGTCCCAGAAACAAATAAGATTTGGGATGATTGGGTGGGCAATGAATGAGAACATTTTGTGGTTCTGGATAAAACAGTACGTGATATTTGTCCATACTTTCAATCCAAGGTTCAGTAACAGTAATTTCCTTAAAGGAACAGGAATGAAGAACATTTTTTTGATGCCCTAAAAGTAGCTGGTACTCACATGAGTTTGTTTGTAAATCATGAAAAACCAAGGTATTGGGGGGGCAAATCAAGTTGTCAAGCAATGGTTTATGGCACAATGCTAAATCATGCAAGGAGGGATGTGCAATCAACGAGGAATTAATATTATATAAGAGAAAGTTCATGTTATCAGCAAGGATGATAGTCTTTTGCAACTCTTTTGTATAATTAAAAGGGAATGGTATTACGTTCACAAGGCTGTAATTATTGGAGTCAGTGAATGGTATGTGGATAATGACCGCTTCAAGGATCACGTCAATCGTTAGTAAGGAGTAATAACTGGCCATGTGATGTAGAGGGAGAGCTGGGGTGTAACCGAATTTCGTCATTGCTTGTTTAATGATACGTGTGAGTTCCGAGAAGGGAAAAAACGATGGTGTGACAACTTGGTTTACCAGATTATTAACATCTTCCAATAAGTCAGTGAAATAATGTGCATAATAAGTGATTTGGGTATATAAACTATCAACATATGTGGAAATAGTCACAATAGCATATATAGTATTAACAGACTTTGACAGTAGTGCTGCTTGTTGTGTCAGGTTATTAACAGTTAACATCATGTCATTCAAATATCTAGAATGTTGTTTTAAGACCTTAGCTTCAGCTCTAATAAACCTGTTGTTAAGAAGTTGTTGAAATTGTAAAGATGCAATCTGATTCCTAACTGAATTAAGTTCTTCCTGAGTAGCAGTACCAAACAAGTATGATTGGAGGGACCCTACAATATTAAGCAGACCTCTCTTGCTTCTCCTCTGCTTTTCCGTGTTCATCCTGGTATTAGTATTTACTGGAGATTCAATGTCTTGTATTATGTCATACAGAATCACACAGGTACTATTCAATTTCCTGGTCCACTGGTTTAACAAAGTTGGAGGAGGAGCAACACTAGAGTTTCTGATGGACGCACTGTTGTAAAACTTGAGTAAGGTAGACCGTAAGCGAGGTACGGCCTCCATTAGTTTAACTAGATTATCGTAAGTGCAGGGTAGACCCTCCAGGCCCAACTTAACCGAGACTGTGTCCCTCACGAGGCGGACTCCGCGGGGAGTCGTGAGAAGGGCGCCTGGTACTGCCATGGTGTCATATACAGGAAGACACCATAAGGACATGAGAAGGAAGAACCTGGAAAATGATAAACTTAGCAACTTCTTAAAGGCGAGGTCTTAATGAATACTGATGTGTCTGTGGTGGTGATGTTGGGGTATTCGGTTCTGGTGTGGGGACAGTCTGAACAGTGGTAGAAGTTGTTTGGGTGACACTGTTTGGGGTTTGAGCAGTACTTTCTGTTGTGGTACCGGAATGATCATGTTCAGAATACTGTAAAACTTTCAAGTGGTCCTCATATTCTTCACGAATGTCACCTGTATTTAGATGTCGAACCCTGAACTTATGTCCCTTTAAATGAGCTAAGACTCTATCGGGGCCAGAAAATTTTGGGTCAAGTTTAGGAACCTCACTTCTAGAGTTAAATTCCTGCACCATTACCAAGAGTCCGGGAGCCACCTTTGATGGTTTCGCGGATTTATTAGCCTGGTTTGTGAAGGTTGCAGTGGCTTCACCTAGATTTTCCTTGATTCTTTGATGAATCAATTGAGTCGTGCGATATTTTTCCGCTACAACTGATTTCTGGACCGCTGGACATGAAGGAAGGGGCGCTGTTATGTCATACGGCAACACTTTATCAAAACCGTGTAAGGCGTGGAAGGGAGTGTCTCCAATTGACTTATGATAAGCTGAGTTTAATGAACATTGGACATCAGACAGGTATTCATCCCATTCATCATGATCAAAATTAATGTTGGTGCGAAGACACTGGAGGATCTTACGGTTCAACCTTTCTGCCAGGCCATTCGAGGCTGGATGATGTGCCATTATATTACATTTATTTATGTTATACAATTTACAGAGTTCTTCTAATAGTGAGTTATTAAATTCGCCACCATTATCTGTAACCAAAATCTTAGGAGCATTATGTCTGTCAAAGATATATTTTTTGAACGCCTCAGCGACCGTGGCTGCGTCTTTATTTTGAACTGGGACTAATTCGCAATATCTCGTGAAGGCATCAGTAATTACTAAAATGTATCTGTAGCCTGCCATGGACCTAGGGAAACCTCCTAATATGTCCATATGAACTCTTTCCCATGGGTATGTAGGTAAAGGATATTTCAACACAGTCTGCGGGGTAGTGGGACTTCCCTTATATGTGTTACATGTTTGGCACCTCAAAATATAATCCTTAATGCTCTTCTGCATTCTTGGCCAGAAATACCTCAAACGAGTTTGCTTATAGCATTTATCTGCTCCTGGGTGTGCGGCCTGCGGTGAATCATGTGCTAACTTCAAGAAATCCTGTACTAATGTTGTTGGAATTATTGTTTGCTTAACAACACGGGCAGGTACTCCTAATTTCGCGTCCCTGCACAAGACTCACTGCGCTAAATACAATTCTCTGACTGGAACAACTGTTTTAGCATCCAATGAAGATCTTACACACTCTAGGTATTCTATGACAGAACCCCAGACTGGGTCATCTCGTTGATGTCGTGTCAACCTTTCTACATCAAAATCTACGGGGCTATTGCCTACAATGACTGTACCCACTCTGCGGGAGAGTGCGTCTGCAACTACATTGGATGAACCCGAAAAAAGCGAAAATCTGGGTCAAATGCTTGTATAGTTAAAAACCACCTCTGAAACTTTCCTGTAGGATTTTGTCTTTGAAAAATACCCAACAGAGCTCTGTGATCTGTATAAACTGTAATAGGGTAACCATATATGTATTCCTTAAAATGTTTGAGTGCCCAAACAACTGCAAGGCCTTCCAATTCTGTTATTGAGTATTTCGATTCCGTCGTCGAACATGTACGGCTCGCATAAGCTACGGGAAAAAGTCTACCCCTATTTGACTCCTGCATAAGTACAGCTCCAAGACCCTGTTTACAAGCATCTCTGTGCAAAATGAAGGGTTTCTCAAAGTTGCGAAATCGAAGGAAAGGTGCTTCTATCAAGTGTCGCTTGAGTAAGTTAAACGCATTGTCTTGCGCTGTAGACCACTAGAATGTAACTCCCTGTTTCAGAAGTGAAGTGAGTGGGTTTGCGATCTTCGCGAAATTAGCGATAAATCTTCGATAATATCCTGCTAAACCAAGGAAGGATTTGACCTTGTCCGTTGTGGAAGGGACTGGCCATTCCACAATTGTTCGTACTTTATCTGCATTAGGTTGAATACCGTTTTCGTCAACGGTGTGACCTAAGTAATTAATTCGTGTCTGTAGAAAGGAACATTTGGATAACTTGACTTTTAGGTTTGCATCCTTAAGTCGCAGAAATACTCTCTCAAGACTTTTGAAATGAGAAGCAATATCTGGAGACATGACAATTATATCATCAAGATAAACCAATACTTCTTTGCCCAACATGTGACGAAAAATGTTAGTCATTAACCTTGAGAAGGTGATTGGTGAGGAATGAAGACCGAAGGGCATGCATATGAACTGCCAATGACCATCTGGCGTACTGAACGCAGTCAGGGGGCGGCTTTCCTCTGACAAGGGAATCTGCCAAAATCCGCTTAGTAAATCCAAAGTTGAAAATACCTTATTGTTACCGAAGCTATGAAGAAGCTCTGATACCACTGGTAATGGGAAACGATCTTTCAAAGTGACCTTGTTGAGTTTTCTAAAATCTATGACTGGTCTAAAAGTTCCGTCCTTTTTCGGAACGATCAGAAGTGGTGAATTCCATGGTGACCGTGATTCTTCTATGACCTTATCTTTCAACATGTCCTGAACCAGTTTGCTTGCTATGTCTCTGTGTGCGTGTGGCAAGCGATAGGCTGGGGCGTAAATGGGACGTGTGTTTTTCTCTAAGTTAATAGCGTGAACATCCAAATGAGTTCTACCGAGTGGTTCTCCTGATAAGGCAATAGTAGACCTATACTGGTTAAGTAAGTCTGTTAACTGGTCAACATGCTTGGTTAATCCTACCTTGGGTATCATGTCAGGGTGATGGTGGGGAGCTGACTCGAGCCGTGCACTGCTGAGTCAGGGGTAGGAGGAGTAGGTGGTGGTGGGTTAATGGAATGTGAGACTAGACGGATGTTAAACTCATGTAACTCCTCGTCTTGAATTCCGGACTTCAAAACGGAGAATTCCACAAGCTTGGTCCCTCTACAGAGACGGACAGGAGTGGGTCCCGTATTGGCAATGTATACGGTAACCTCTCCATCTGCGGTCTCATTAATAGAGGCATCCATCGATAGCCCTTTGACAGTTAGTGATGAAGGTTCAGCAACTACTCTTAGTACGAGATCACCCTGACTATGTCTCAGTCCATGATCAGTCATCCACTTTCGAGAAAGTGAGAGAGGAACCTTTGTTAATGTGTTACTATGCAGTCATATTTGTTTGAAGTTTACCAGGGCAATGAGTAGAAATATAAAAGGGTTGGGTACTATCTACCGAGAAGCAGGACGTGGGAGCAGATGTATTAATGACCCTGACTGAGTGAGAACTCTTCTCTGACAACGGCAGGAACGTATTATCAACACAAACATTTTCATGATAAATAGGATAGATCTTATGTTGTGCCATAGAATGGCGTCCTAGTAACAAGTTAGCAGGAAAAGTTACACCTCGAACAATGTAAGGGGTTATGGTAATGACCGAGTCGCCAATGCGAATGTTGAACATAATGGTGAGTCAGGAGACAAAGCGCTTATATCAGCTGCTAAAAATCTCATTGATTTCAACAAGCCTAACAATTACGCTAGGGTTGTTTATGACTCAGAGGATGTTCAAAACTGTACATCTTGGGAGGAATTTAAAATGTTGTTAAATTCGGTTGTGAGGAATCATTCTCAGATAATCTACTAACCGTCCTTTTACGTGCTCTTAACACTACATACACGGATGATACGTCAATCCCTGATCACTGGAGTACCTTACATGGAAGAATGACGTTATTTAGGCAGGCTTACGAATCCTCACCCTGGATGTCGGCCATGATGAAGCCTGAAACTCATGTGCAAACACTCGTGCGTTTATTACACATAACCTTCATTCTCAAGGACCTGCCTCCAAACGTAGCTCGGCGGTTACTTGATGAAGACATCGACCCATCATGGTCAATAATGAATGTATTGGGTTACACTAATAAGAAAGGTGGATATCACAACACCATGACACTGGGGAGGGTGTCGGCTTCCCAATGTATGAGGAAACATTCTAGTGATCAACACAATCATTCCTCTCATGGCCACTTAAAGCGATGCAGTGATGACAGGCACTCACATAAGGTTACGTGTTTCCGGTGTCACCAAACAGGACATAAAGCGAATGTGTGTACTTACACATCGGACTCTTTCTCACGCCTCGACCAGAACAACAAACGCAGTCAACGACCCATGGCATCACAACCTCGGTCGTCACAATGCTGCATACCGTGTCATAATTTCCTGCGGTCAGACACCAAGCTGACCTTCACCCGCTCGCGCCCCACAACACCAGACAGGTGTTCATATCATAAGAACGCTAGACACACTTCAGCCGAATGCCGAGCATTAGCTAGACAGACGTCATCTAACACAGGTTCATCACGTCATCATCAACAATGACAATCTCTCGCTCATGACAAGACTCCGTCACATAAGGAACTCTTAAGACATTTTCGTTCTTCGCCATTTTCTCACATTACAAGTTTCGATTTAGTGGGTTCTTTCCAGAATAAGCCAATCACAATCTTTCTAGACAGTGGCGCGGAAGCAGATGTCATTCATTATGATTTTATTCAACCATTAATGCGCACTCAACTTGTTAAATACTCAGACTTTTACCCACCCCTTCAAAGTATCTCAAATGAAAATCTCGAAGTAAGGGGCACTATTAAAATGAACATTCGCATTGGCGACTCGGTCATTACCATAACCCCTTACATTGTTCGAGGTGTAACTTTTCCTGCTAACTTGTTACTAGGACGCCATTCTATGGCACAACATAAGATCTGTCCTATTTATCATGAAAATGTTTGTGTTGATAATACGTTCCTGCCGTTGTCAGAGAAGAGTTCTCACTCAGTCAGGGTCATTAATACATCTGCTCCCACGTCCTGCTTCACGGTAGATAGTACCCAACCCTTTTATATTTCTACTCATTGCCCTGGTAAACTTCAAACAAATATGACTGCATAGTAACACATTAACAAAGGTTCCTCTCTCACTTTCTCGAAAGTGGATGACTGATCATGGACTGAGACATAGTCAGGGTGATCTCGTACTAAGAGTAGTCACATGTTGGGCAAAGAAGTATTGGTTTATCTTGATGATATAATTGTCATGTCTCCAGATATTGCTTCTCATTTCAAAAGTCTTGAGAGAGTATTTCTGCGACTTAAGGATGCAAACCTAAAAGTCAAGTTATCCAAATGTTCCTTTCTACAGACACGAATTAATTACTTAGGTCACACCGTTGACGAAAACGGTATTCAACCTAATGCAGATAAAGTACGAACAATTGTGGAATGGCCAGTCCCTTCCACAACGGACAAGGTCAAATCCTTCCTTGGTTTAGCAGGATATTATCGAAGATTTATCGCTAATTTCGCGAAGATCGCAAACCCACTCACTTCACTTCTGAAACAGGGAGTTACATTCTAGTGGTCTACAGCGCAAGACAATGCGTTTAACTTACTCAAGCGACACTTGATAGAAGCACCTTTCCTTCGATTTCGCAACTTTGAGAAACCCTTCATTTTGCACAGAGATGCTTGTAAACAGGGTCTTGGAGCTGTACTTATGCAGGAGTCAAATAGGGGTAGACTTTTTCCCGTAGCTTATGCGAGCCGTACATGTTCGACGACGGAATCGAAATACTCAATAACAGAATTGGAAGGCCTTGCAGTTGTTTGGGCACTCAAACATTTTAAGGAATACATATATGGTTACCCTATTACAGTTTATACAGATCACAGAGCTCTGTTGGGTATTTTTCAAAGACAAAATCCTACAGGAAAGTTTCAGAGGTGGTTTTTAACTATACAAGCATTTGACCCAGATTTTCGCTTTTTTCGGGTTCATCCAATGTAGTTGCAGACGCACTCTCCCGCAGAGTGGGTACAGTCATTGTAGGCAATAGCCCCGTAGATTTTGATGTAGAAAGGTTGACACGACATCAACGAGATGACCCAGTCTGGGGTTCTGTCATAGAATACCTAGAGGGTGTAAGATCTTCATTGGATGCTAAAACAGTTGTTCCAGTCAGAGAATTGTATTTAGCGCAGTGAGTCTTGTGCAGGGACGCGAAATTAGGAGTACCTGCCCGTGTTGTTAAGCAAACAATAATTCCAACAACATTAGTGCAGGATTTCTTGAAGTTAGCACATGATTCACCGCAGGCCGCACACCCAGGAGCAGATAAATGCTATAAGCAAACTCGTTTGAGGTATTTCTGGCCAAGAATGCAGAAGAGCATTAAGGATTATATTTTGAGGTGCCAAACATGTAACACATATAAGGGAAGTCCCACTACCCCGCAGACTGTGTTGAAATATCCTTTACCTACATACCCATGGGAAAGAGTTCATATGGACATATTAGGAGGTTTCCCTAGGTCCATGGCAGGCTACAGATACATTTTAGTAATTACTGATGCCTTCACGAGATATTGCGAATTAGTCCCAGTTCAAAATAAAGACGCAGCCACGGTCGCTGAGGCGTTCAAAAAATATATCTTTGACAGACATAATGCTCCTAAGATTTTGGTTACAGATAATGGTGGCGAATTTAATAACTCATTATTAGAAGAACTCTGTAAATTGTATAACATAAATAAATGTAATATAATGGCACATCATCCAGCCTCGAATGGCCTGGCAGAAAGGTTGAACCGTAAGATCCTCCAGTGTCTTCGCACCAACATTAATTTTGATCATGATGAATGGGATGAATACCTGTCTGATGTCCAATGTTCATTAAACTCAGCTTATCATAAGTCAATTGGAGACACTCCCTTCCACGCCTTACACGGTTTTGATAAAGTGTTGCCGTATGACATAACAGCGCCCCTTCCTTCATGTCCAGCGGTCCAGAAATCAGTTGTAGCGGAAAAATATCGCACGACTCAATTGATTCATCAAAGAATCAAGGAAAATCTAGGTGAAGCCACTGCAACCTTCACAAACCAGGCTAATAAATCCGCGAAACCATCAAAGGTGGCTCCCGGACTCTTGGTAATGGTGCAGGAATTTAACTCTAGAAGTGAGGTTCCTAAACTTGACCCAAAATTTTCTGGCCCCGATAGAGTCTTAGCTCATTTAAAGGGACATAAGTTCAGGGTTCGACATCTAAATACAGGTGACATTCGTGAAGAATATGAGGACCACTTGAAAGTTTTACAGTATTCTGAACATGATCATTCCGGTACCACAACAGAAAGTACTGCTCAAACCCCAAACAGTGTCACCCAAACAACTTCTACCACTGTTCAGACTGTCCCCACACCAGAACCGAATACCCCAACATCACCACCACAGACACATCAGTATTCATTAAGACCTCGCCTTTAAGAAGTTGCTAAGTTTATCATTTTCCAGGTTCTTCCTTCTCATGTCCTTATGGTGTCTTCCTGTATATGACACCATGGCAGTACCAGGCGCCCTTCTCACGACTCCCCGCGGAGTCCGCCTCGTGAGGGACACAGTCTCGGTTAAGTTGGGCCTGGAGGGTCTACCCTGCACTTACGATAATCTAGTTAAACTAATGGAGGCCGTACCTCGCTTACGGTCTACCTTACTCAAGTTTTACAACAGTGCGTCCATCAGAAACTCTAGTGTTGCTCCTCCTCCAACTTTGTTAAACCAGTGGACCAGGAAATTGAATAGTACCTGTGTGATTCTGTATGACATAATACAAGACATTGAATCTCCAGTAAATACTAATACCAGGATGAACACGGAAAAGCAGAGGAGAAGCAAGAGAGGTCTGCTTAATATTGTAGGGTCCCTCCAATCATACTTGTTTGGTACTGCTACTCAGGAAGAACCTAATTCAGTTAGGAATCAGATTGCATCTTTACAATTTCAACAACTTCTTAACAACAGGTTTATTAGAGCTGAAGCTAAGGTCTTAAAACAACATTCTAGATATTTGAATGACATGATGTTAACTGTTAATAACCTGACACAACAAGCAGCGCTACTGTCAAAGTCTGTTAATACTATATATGCTATTGTGACTATTTCCACATATGTTGATAGTTTATATACCCAAATCACTTATTATGCACATTGTTTCACTGACTTATTGGAAGATGTTAATAATCTGGTAAACCAAGTTGTCACACCATCGTTTTTTCCCTTCTCGGAACTCACACGTATCATTAAACAAGCAATGACGAAATTCGGTTACACCCCAGCTCTCCCTCTACATCACATGGCCAGTTATTACTCCTTACTAACGATTGACGTGATCCTTGAAGCGGTCATTATCCACATACCATTCACTGACTCCAATAATTACAGCCTTGTGAACGTAATACCATTCCCTGTTAATTATACAAAAGAGTTGCAAAAGACTATCATCCTTGCTGATAACATGAACTTTCTCTTATATAATATTAATTCCTCGTTGATTGCACATCCCTCCTTGCATGATTTAGCATTGTGCCATAAACCATTGCTTGACAACTTGATTTGCCCCCCCAATACCTTGGTTTTTCATGATTTACAAACAAACTCATGTGAGTACCAACTACTTTTAGGGCATCAACAAAATGTTCTTCATGCCTGTTCCTTTAAGGAAATTACTGTTACTGAAACTTGGATTGAAAGTATGGACAAATATCACGTACTGTTTTATCCAGAACCACAAAATGTTCTCATTCATTGCCCACCCAATCATCCCAAATCTTATTTGTTTCTGGGACACATTTAGTTAGGACAGCAATGTATTGTTATCAGTTCAAGTTTCAAATTGTTCGGAACTCATGATCATTTTTTGGGCCAGATTGATAGAGCTATCCCAAGTATAGAACGAATCCCCCATAACATCAACTTATCCACCATTAATGAAGTTAATATCCAACACCTTCCATCTATGGTTCAAGGAGATTTAGACTCTGCAATAGATGTTTTGGCTTTTGTACCTTTTAAGTACACTTCTCATGTTTCTGGATTTTCAATTATTTCGTTGTCTATTGCACTCATATTATTATTCATAGTATTCCTCTTATATTGTCGTCTACGACATAGGGTGTCTAATATAGAATTCCCTACAGCCACATTGGATGTTCTGAAGGTAGTCGCAGCAGCACTTCCTTATTTGAGGAGGAATCTAACTCCAGAATATGTATTGAATGAGTTGTTTGAATTTTTTTTGCATACTGATTTTGTTTATAACATATATATATATATATATATATATATATATATATATATATATATATATATATATATATATATATATATATATATATATATATATATATATATATATATATATATATATATATATCTTTTTAATCCTCTAACAATTGTAGAGTGTGTTATCTATCTTATCAAGAATACTAGTTGATATAGGAGTAACTCTTGTTAATAACTATAATTTGCTTATTTCTGTACTCAGTATTATTTCATAAATAACCATAACTTTTCATGGCTCGCAGGAGCTTGAGCCAGGTTGTGGCCGAGCAAAATGTAAGACTCAGGCATACTACCATTAATTTTTCATTAACTTTTTGTTATCATTTTACTGTGAGTTACATAGAGTTAGATGCATGTTCCCACGGGCCCACTGTTCCCACGGGCTACTGTTACTCAGGATGTTTGAACACGTAAGAGCTGATCTGTTATTTGAACACGTTGTTGAATGGGTGTTGACGGACTTCCATATAACTCCTGTCAGTGTGACCTGAGGGGACACACTGGCCAGCATCGTCACACTGTTCACTAGAGTGTGTCGTAGTGTGTCATAAGACTATAGCCCAGAGTCCTACAGATGTACGTACATATTCTTTTGTAATAAATCTACAAAGGCCGCCTGATCTTCATTGATTACCATCCACGAAGAAGACCTGAATTCATTCCTGACAACTCAACCT
>NC_092292.1:6304220-6309220 GCF_036320965.1 Panulirus ornatus | reverse complement strand
AATAGAAGATTCAATGATATTCCTCGTGGTAATAGAGTTAGTTGATAACTGAGATAGCATTACTCTAGTCAATACAATTATTATAGATTTTAACCTGATTAAACAGGGCATCTGATTCTCGTCTCATTCTTATACTATATATATATATATGCTGCTTAAGTCAAACAGAAAGATCCTACCAATCTGCTCAACATAAAACTTATCTCGATTTCTACATGGCACTTTATAGATGCACCCAGGAGAATTTTCTGGTAAATTCCTGATTAAGATATTCTTTATAGTAATATTGTTGCTGAAGGCAGCTTTTACATTAAAGGATTTTAGTAAATGGGAAGTAAAGTAGAATTATCATTAAAAGGGAGAACTAAAAGATACTTGGCGTGAGTGGGAGGTTTTGGCTCAACTCTATAAAGTAATTTCTTTACTAACTTAAGCGATTTATAAATGAAAGATCAAGGGTACTTCAGCTTAGATCCAATAGAATATATCTTAAACTCATCATCAGTAAACTCTGGACTGCAAATACATAATTCTCTAAGGAACATAGATTGAAACGATTGAACGTAGATTGAAACTCTGTCATGTTGAGATGAGTAATAATGGATATGTGAGCATACATTGGTAGGTTTTCTGTAACTGCTATACTTAAACTTGTTTCCTTGCCCATGGATCATGCAATCTAAAAATGGTAACATAGCATTATTTTCATTATTTACAGTAAATTTGATGGAAGGTACTAAATTGTCAGTAAGGGGAGACATATTTGTAAATTTTCATTTGTTTACCAAACATAAAGAACCTTATCTACCTACCTAAACCAAATTGCATTAAAGAGTAAGATATCCTTTCGTAATTTTGTTTCAAAACTTCCATATAAAGATTACTTAGTACAGGTGAAAGAGGGCTACCCATTGCCATACCAAATTTTTGAGCATAATAATCTCCATTGAAATGAGATACACCGTCATTTATACACAATGAAAACAGACTTTTAAACGGGTAAATGAATACCATCCAAGACATCAAACAAATGTTCAAAAAGGCCATCAACTAGAACTTTTGTGAAAAGTGAGGAAGCATCAAAGTTAACTAGTTTAAAATCAAAATTAACACTGATATTGTTAAGCTTGTTGACTAAATCTGCGTTGTTTATGATATTAGAATTTATCTTTTCCACTAAAGGGCTAATAAAGAAACTAACCATTTTGACAGTTTATATGTGATGGAGCCTACTGAACTCACTATGGGTAATGCTGTAAAATTTTCTTTATGTATTTTGATAAGTCCATACATATATGGCAATGATGGAGACAAAGATGACAAACATTTGATAAGAGAACCATGACCTTTCAAGAACAACTTCATTTCTTTATTGAAATAGGAATTAACTACTTCTAGGGGATTCTTACTGAGTTTAGAATGTGTTGTGTCATCATTTAAACGATCATTAATTTAGATAAATAGTTACTTTTGTCTATAATCAAAACAGTGTTAGCCTTATCTGCTTTATCAATATGTATATCCATGTCATTTTTTAATGTGTCGATAGCTCTTATAAATCGATTAGGGGAATTAGGTTCCACTGATTTTGACAAACTGGCATGCACTAAACCATTATAGATATTAATTTCATCATTAGTTAGATTACTGTGTTTCTCTAAATTACAAAATGACTTTGTGACATCACCACAGCTGGCTTCCCTGTTAGAGCACACTAAACCTGTGTGCATTAGGGTATGGATTAATTTTTGTGTGCTGTAACAGGGAAGCCAGCTTACACAGGAGTCCCAGGTTCGATCCTGGCTGTTGGAGGTTTACATGTTTTATGAAAGTGCGTGTTCATATTCACTTTGTTCGTATTTATATAACTCCGCGTTGTACAATTGACCGGTAAAATGCTATCTGCTGGCCATATGCGCCTGTTGGGAAATGATTTTCAGTGATCCGGGCCTGAACATGCAGGAGGGTGAAAGGCGTGGAAGGAATAGGGTGAATTTGAACAAGATGGTATACTGGGGTAGACGTGATGTCAATAGATTGAACCAGGGAATGTGAAGCGTCTAGGGTAAACCATGGAAAGTTCTGTGTGGCCTGGATGTGGAAAGTGATCTGTGATTTCGGTGCATTATTACATGACAGCTAGAGAATGAGTGTGAACGAATGTGGTCTTTGTTGTCTTTACCAAGCGCTACCTCACGCACATGCCAGGGGAGGGAGTTGTTATTTCATGTGTGGCGGGGTGGCGATAGGAATGAATAAAGGAAGACAGTATGAATTATTTACATGTGTATATATGTAGATGTCTGTGTGTGTATATGTATGTATATGTTGAGATGTATAGGTATGTATACGTGAGTGTGTGGACGTGTATGAATATACATTTGTATGTGGGTGGGTTGGGCCATTTTTTCGTGTGTTTTCTTACGCTACCTCGCTAACGCGGGTGAGAGCGACAAAGTAAAGTATAATGTGTAATATATATATATATATATATATATATATATATATATATATATATATATATATATATATATATATATATATATATATATATATATATATATAAGCTGTTGACTTAATCATTCAGGCTTATAAGAAAGGTTAATTGTTTATTGTGATTGCCTAATTGTGGAGCATGGGGAAGGAGTTGTACACTTTAAAGGCTCCATCTCTTAATGTAAACTCACTCTTCTGTTCTACAATTTTTTTAGAAAGCCATTATAGTTTCCTCATTTGTTCTGTTCATTTGCATCTTTAAGCATGGAAGTCCTATATCACTGAACTCTCCTTGCTAATTCTGAAGAACTTCTTACAATCAACTTTGTCAAATTAATTGTGGCGATTGAAAGTTGTTATTGTGGCTCACATCTTTCTTCTCTGTTACAATATAGTCTAAAATCATGGTTCCTATCCTCTCCCAGTAATTCAACTCTTGTATATGTGTCAGGTACAAACTTTCTTGCCCTCCATTAGACCTTCTCAATTTAATGTACTTGTTTCCTTATGTGTGGTGCCCTGGGGATAGGGGAGAAAGAATACTTCCCATGTATTCCCTGCGTGTCGTAGAAGGCGACTAAAAGGGGAGGGAGCGGGGGGCTGGAAATCCTCCCCTCTCGTTTTTTTTTGATTTTCCAAAAGAAGGAACAGAGAACGAGGCCAGGTGAGGATATTCCCTCAGAGGCCCAGTCCTCTGTTCTTAACGCTACCTTGCTAACGCGGGAAATGGCGAATAGTATGAAAGAAAAGAAAGATATATATATAATATATATATTATAATATATATATATATATATTTTTTTTTTTTTTTCAAGCTAGAATTTTCAGTTTTCTAAATTGTTTCTTACATTTTTCATATGTATATATTTATGTATGTGTGTGTGTGTGTGTATATGTGCGTGTGTGTGTGTATGTGTGTGTATGTGTATATATATATATATATATATATATATATATATTATCCCTGGGGATAGGGGTGAAAGAATACTTCCCACGCATTCCTCGCGTGTCGTAGAAAGCGACTAGAGGTGACGGGAGCGGGAGGCCAGAAATCCTCCCCTCCTTGTATTTTTCTAACTTTCTAAAATGGGAAACAGAAGAAGGAGTCACGCGGGGAATGCTCATACTCCCTGAAGGCTCAGATTGGGGTGCCTAAATGTGTGTGGATGTAACCAAGATGTGAAAAAAGGAGAGATAGATAGTATGTTTGAGGAAAGGAACCTGGATGTTTTGGCTCTGAGTGAAACGAAGCTCAAGGGTGAAGGGGAAGAGTGGTTTGGGAATGTCTGGGGAGTAAAGTCAGGGGTTAGTGACAGGATAAGAACAAGGGAAGGAGTAGCAGTACTCCTGAAACAGGAGTTGTGGGAGTACGTGATAGAATGTAAGAAAGTAAATTCTCGATTAATATGGGTAAAACTGAAAGTTGATGGAGAGAGATGGGTGATTATTGGTGCATATGCACCTGGGCATGAGAAGAAAGATCATGAGAGGCAAGTGTTTTGGGAGCAGCAGAATGAGTGTGTTAGTGGCTTTGATGCACGAGACCGTGTTATAGTGATGGGTGATTTGAATGCAAAGGTGAGTAATGTGGCAGTTGAGGGAATAATTGGTATACATGGGTTTGTTCAGTGTTGTAAATGGAAATGGTGAAGAGCTTATAGATTTATGTGCTGAAAAAGGACTGATGATTGGGAATACCTGGTTTAAAAAGCGAGATGTACATAAGTATACTTATGTAAGTAGGAGAGATGGCCAGAGAGCGTTATTGGATTACGTGTTAATTGACAGGCGCGCGAAAGAGAGACTTTTGGATGTTAATGTGCTGAGAGGTGCAACTGGAGGGATGTCTGATCATTATCTTGTGGAGGCTAAGGTGAAGATTTGTATGGGTTTTCAGAAAAAAAGAGTGAATTTTGGGGTGAAGAGGGTGGTGAGAGTAAGTGAGCTTGGGAAGGAGACTTGTGTGAGGAAGTACCAGGAGAGACTGAGTACAAAATGGAAAAAGGTGAGAACAATGGAAGTAAGGGGAGTGGGGGAGGAATGGGATGTATTTAGGGAATCAGTGATGGATTGTGCAAAAGTTGCTTGTGGCATGAGAAGAGTGGGAGGTGGGTTGATTAGAAAGGGTAGTGAGTGGTGGGATGAAGAAGTAAGAGTATTAGTGAAAGAGAAGAGAGAGGCATTTGGACGATTTTTGCAGGGGGGAAAAAATGCAGTTGAGTGGGACACGTATAAAAGAAAGAGGCAGGAGGTCAAGAGAAAGGTGCAAGAGGTGAACAAAAGGGCAATTGAGAGTTGGGGTGAGAGAGTATCATTAAATTTTAGGGAGAATAAAAAGATGTTCTGGAAGGAGGTAAATAAAGTGCGTAAGACAATGGAGCAAATGGGAACTTCAGTGAAGGGCGCAAATGGGGAGGTGATAACAATTAATGGTGATGTGAGAAGGAGATGGAGTGAGTATTTTGAAGGTTTGTTGAATGGGTTTGATGATATAGTGGCTGATA
>NC_092292.1:6300244-6304120 GCF_036320965.1 Panulirus ornatus | reverse complement strand
AAGTGAGTGGTGGGATGAAGAAGTAAGATTATTAGTGAAAGAGAAGAGAGAGGCATTTGGACGATTTCTGCAGGGAAAAAATGCAATTGAGTGGGAGATGTATGAAAGAAAGAGACAGGAGGTCAAGAGAAAGGTGCAAGAGGTGAAAAAGAGGGCAAATGAGAGTTGGGGTGAGAGAGTATCATTAAATTTTAGGGAGAATAAAAAGATGTTCTGGAAGGAGTGTAAGACTCACGCATACTACCTTTAATTTTTCTTTAACTACTTGTTATTATCATTTTACTGTGAGTTACATAGAGTTAGATGCATGTTCCCACGGGCCCACTGTTCCCACGGGCTACTGTTACTCAGGATGTTTGAACACGTAAGAGCTGATCTGTTATTTGAACACGTTGTTGAATGGGTGTTGACGAACTCCCATATAACTCCTGTCAGTGTGACCTGAGGGGACACACTGACCAGCATCGTCACACTGTTCACTAGAGTATGTCGTAGTGTGTCATAAGACTATAGCCCAGAGTACTACAGATGTACGTACATATTCTTTTGTAATAAATCTACAAAGGCCGCCTGACCTTCATTGACTACCAACCACGAAGAAGACGTGTATTCATTCCTGTCGACGCAACCTTACAAGTGGTGGCAGCGAAGTAAGAAGATACGTGACCGCGGACGACCGTCACATCTACTTCATATTTCTACGCCTGGTGGTCCCAGCAGTCATACAAGCCTACCTGACAGTCTTGGCGCTCGCTCCACTGGACGTTAAGGGCGGAATCCACGGCCGACTACGTTCTCCATCACCCGTATCTCCAGGCAGTGAAGATACGTCTTTATTGCATTGCTGACACTGTGTCACTTGTAAGGGAACACAGCGCCTCCACCGTGGAGTGTGGTCATCACATCCACGCGTCTCCAGCAAGGTCAGCCATCCTGCCAACACCACCGTGGAGGTCATCCGGTCGACCACTCCAGAGACGCACCATCAGCAGCCGTGGCGACATCCCAGACGTCAGCATCGCGTGGTCCGGCCCTTGTTGCTCACTCAACTTTCCTGCTAGCGAGCCGCTCCTCTGCACACGTCTACACCTCGCTACACCACACCCGAGACGTCTAAGCGAGCGAAGGAGCGGCTCGCTAGCAGGAAAGTTGAGTGAGCAACAAGGGCCGGACCACGCGATGCTGACGTCTGGGATGTCGCCACGGCTGCTGATGGTGCGTCTCTGGAGTGGTCGACCGGATGACCTCCACGGTGGTGTTGGCAGGATGGCTGACCTTGCTGGAGACGCGTGGATGTGATGACCACACTCCACGGTGGAGGCGCTGTGTTCCCTTACAAGTGACACAGTGTCAGCAATGCAATAAAGACGTATCTTCACTGCCTGGAGATACGGGTGATGGAGAACGTAGTCGGCCGTGGATTCCGCCCTTAACGTCCAGTGGAGCGAGCGCCAAGACTGTCAGGTAGGCTTGTATGACTGCTGGGACCACCAGGCGTAGAAATATGAAGTAGATGTGACGGTCGTCCGCGGTCACGTAGCTTCTTACTTCGCTGCCACCACTTGTAAGGTTGCGTCGACAGGAATGAATACACGTCTTCTTCGTGGTTGGTAGTCAATGAAGGTCAGGCGGCCTTTGTAGATTTATTACAAAAGAATATGTACGTACATCTGTAGTACTCTGGGCTATAGTCTTATGACACACTACGACATACTTTAGTGAACAGTGTGACGATGCTGGTCAGTGTGTCCCCTCAGGTCACACTGACAGGAGTTATATGGGAGTCCGTCAACACCCATTCAACAACGTGTTCAAATAACAGATCAGCTCTTACGTGTTCAAACATCCTGAGTAACAGTAGCCCGTGGGAACAGTGGGCCCGTGGGAACATGCATCTAACTCTATGTAACTCACAGTAAAATGATAATAACAAGTAGTTAAAGAAAAAATAAAGGTAGTATGCGTGAGTCTTACACTCCTTCCAGAACATCTTTTTATTCTCCCTAAAATTTAATGATACTCTCTCACCCCAACTCTCATTTGCCCTCTTTTTCACCTCTTGTACCTTTCTCTTGACCTCCTGTCTCTTTCTTTCATACATCTCCCACTCAATTGCATTTTTTCCCTGCAGAAATCGTCCAAATGCCTCTCTCTTCTCTTTCACTAATAATCTTACTTCTTCATCCCACCACTCACTACCCTTTCTAATCAACCCACCTCCCACTCTTCTCATGCCACAAGCATCTTTTGCGCAATCCATCACTGATTCCCTAAATACATCCCATTCCTCCCCCACTCCCCTTACTTCCATTGTTCTCACCTTTTTCCATTCTGTACTCAGTCTCTCCTGGTACTTCCTCACACAAGTCTCCTTCCCAAGCTCACTTACTCTCGCCACCCTCTTCACCACAACATTCACTCTTCTTTTCTGAAAACCCATACAAATCTTCACCTTAGCCTCCACAAGATAATGATCAGACTTCCCTCCAGTTGCACCTCTCAGCACATTAACATCCAAAAGGCTCTCTTTCGCGCGCCTGTCAATTAACACGTAATCCAATAACTCTCTCTGGCCATCTCTCCTACTTACTTACGTATACTTATGCATATCTCGCTTTTTAAACCAGGTATTCCCAATCACCAGTCCTTTTTCAGCACATAAATCTACAAGCTCTTCACAATTTCCATTTACAACACTGAACACCCCATGTATACCAATTATTCCCTCAACTGCCACATTACTCACCTTTGCATTCAAATCACCCATCACTATAACCCGGTCTCGTGCATCAAAACCACTAACACACTCATTCAGCTGCTCCCAAAACACTTGCCTCTCATGATCTTTCTTCTCATGCCCAGGTGCATATGCACCAATAATCACCCATCTCTCTCCATCAACTTTCAGTTTTAACCATATTAATCGAGAATTTACTTTCTTACATTCTATCACATACTCCCACAACTCCTGTTTCAGGAGTACTGCTACTCCTTCCCTTGCTCTTGTCCTCTCACTAACCCCTGACTTTACTCCCAAGACATTCCCAAACTACTCTTCCCCTTTACCCTTGAACTTCGTTTCACTCAGAGCCAAAACATCCAGGTTCCTTTCCTCAAACATACTACCTATCTCTCCTTTTTTTCACATCTTGGTTACATCAACACACATTTAGACACCCCAGTCTGAGCCTTCGAGGAGGATGAGCACTCCCCGCGTGACTCCTTCTTCTGCTTCCCATTTTAGAAACTTAAAAACTACAAGGAGGGGAGGATTTCTGGCCCCCCGCTCCCGTCCCCTCTAGTCGCCTTCTACGACACGCGAGGAATGCGTGGGAAGTATTCTTTCACCCCTATCCTCAGGGATAATATACATATATATGCATATATATATACATATACACATACATACGCACATATACACACATACACACATATACATATATATACATATGAAGAATGTAAGAAATAATTTAGAAAACTGAAACTTCTAGCTTGAAATGAAATGAAAAAAATGAATGTCACATAATGGTTCAACCTCTGGCTATTGAAAAGGGAAATGTATAATTTATTTACACAAACGTCAATAGTAGTTTTCATCAATTTAACCACTGTATCATACTGCCTGGTCCACTTCTCTTATCATGAAACAGGAATATTGGCTTATGATGTTTCTCAATTTTCTTCATTACACAAAGTACAACCATATCTTGGGTACATGAGGGTAGGTAGTTGGCCATCCGCCATAATAAAGCCTTGACAGACCAAAAATTTATCTGGACCTCAACTCTTCCAATACATTTATGAAAAACACCTTTTTGCTTTCCATCTCTATCACTTAGAAAAAAAAAGAATAAGCTTCAATGTCTAAGCTACATT
>NC_092292.1:6287744-6295244 GCF_036320965.1 Panulirus ornatus | reverse complement strand
GTTGAATGTGTTTGATGATAGAGTGGCAGATATAGGGTGTTTTGGTCGAGGTGTTGTGCAAAGTGAGAGGGTTAGGGAAAATGATTTGGTAAACAGAGACGAGGTAGTAAAAGCTTTGCGGAAGATGAAAGCCGGCAAGGCAGCAGGTTTGGTTGGTATTGCAGTGGAATTTATTAAAAAAGGGGGTGACTGTATGAATGACTGGTTGGTAAGGTTATTTAATGTATGTATGACTCATGGTGAGGTGCCTGAGGATTGGCGGAATGCGTGCATAGTGCCTTTGTACAAAAGCAAAGGGGATAAGAGTGAGTGCTCAAATTACAGAGGTATAAGTTTGTTGAGCATTCCTGGTAAATTATATGGGAGGGTATTGATTGAGAGGGTGAAGGCAAGTACAGAGCATCAGATTGGGGAAGAGCAGTGTGGTTTCAGAAGTGGTAGAGGATGTGTGGATCAGGTGTTTGCTTTGAAGAATGTATGTGAGAAATACTTAGAAAAGCAAATGGATTTGTATGTAGCACTTATGAATCTGGAGAAGGTATATGATAGAGTTGATAGAGATGCTCTGTGGAAGGTATTAAGAATATATGGTGTGGGAGGCAAGTTGTTAGAAGCAGTGAAAAGTTTTTATCGAGGATGTAAGGCATGTGTACGTGTAGGAAGAGAGGAAAGTGATTGGTTCTCAGTGAATGTAGGATTGCGGCAGGGGTGTGTGATGTCTCCATGGTTGTTTAATTTGTTTATGGATGGGGTTGTTAGGGAGGTGAATGCAAGAGTTTTGGAAAGAGGGGCAAGTAAGAAGTCTGTTGGGGATGAGAGAGCTTGGGAAGTGAGTCAGTTGTTGTTCGCTGATGATACAACGCTGGTGGCTGATTCATGTGAGAAACTGCAGAAGCTGGTGACTGATTTTGGTAAAGTGTGTGAAAGAAGAAAGTTAAGAGTAAATGTGAATAAGAGCAAGGTTATTAGGTACAGTAGGGTTGAGTGTCAAGTCAATTGGGAGGTAAGTTTCAATGGAGAAAAACTGGAGGAAGTAAAGTGTTTTAGATATCTGGGAGTGGATCTGGCAGCGGATGGAACCATGGAAGCGGAAGTGGATCATAGGGTGGGGAAGGGGGCGAAAATCCTGGGAGCCTTGAAGAATGTGTGGAAGTCGAGAACATTATCTCGGAAAGTAAAAATGGGTATGTTTGAAGGAATAGTGGTTCCAACAATGTTGTAATGTTGCGAGGCGTGGGCTATGGATAGAGTTGCGCGCACGAGGATGGATATGCTGGAAATGAGATGTTTGAGGACAATGTGTGGTGTGAGGTGGTTTGATCGAGTAAGTAACGTAAGGGTAAGAGAGATGTGTGGAAATAAAAAGAGCGTGGTTGAGAGAGCAGAAGAGGGTGTTTTGAAATGGTTTGGGCACATGGAGAGAATGAGTGAGGAAAGATTGACCAAGAGGATATATGTGTCGGAGGTGGAGGGAACGAGGAGAAGTGGGAGACCAAATTGGAGGTGGAAAGATGGAGTGAAAAAGATTTTGTGTGATCGGGGCCTGAACATGCAGGAGGGTGAAAGGAGGGCAAGGAATAGAGTGAATTGGATCGATGTGGTATACGGGGTTGACGTTCTGTCAGTGGATTGAATCAGGGCATGTGAAGCGTCTGCGGTAAACCATGGAAAGCTGTGTCGGTATGTATATTTGCGTGTGTGGACGTATGTATATACATGTGTATGGGGGTGGTTTGGGCCATTTCTCTCGTCTGTTTCCTTGCGCTACCTCGCGAACGCGGGAGACAGCGACAAAGCAAATATAAATATATATATATATATATATATATATATATATATATATATATATATATATATATATATATATATATATATATATATATATATATATATATATATATATATATATATATATATATATACCCATTGCCACCCCGTCACACATGAAATAACAACCCCCTCCCCCCTCAGAAGCTGGTGACTGAGTTTGGTAAAGTGTGTGAAAGAAGAAAGTTAAGAGTAAATGTGAATAAGAGCAAGGTTATTAGGTACAGTAGGGTTGAGGGTCTAGTCAATTGGGAGGTGAGTTTGAATGGAGAAAAACTGAGGTAGTGCTAAGAAAAGAAAACAAAGGACATATTCGTTCACATTCAGTATCTAGCTGTCATGTAATAATGCACCGAAACCACAGCTCCCTTTCCACATCGAGACCACACAGAACTTTCCATCGTTTACCCCAGACGCTTCACATGCCCTGGTTCAATCCATTGACAGCACATCGACCCCGGTACACAACATCGTTTCAATTCACTCTATTTCTGGCACTCCTTTCCCCCTCCTGCATGTTCAGGCACTGATCACTCAAAATCTTTTGCACTCAATCTTTACACCTCCAATTTGGTCTCCCATTTCTCCTCGTTCTCTCCACCTTTGACACGTGCACCCTCTTGGTCAATCTTTCCTCACTCATTCTCTCCATGTGACCAAACCAATTGAAAACACTCTCTACTGCTCTCTGAACCACACCCTTTTTTATTGCCACACATATCTCTTACCTTATTATTACTTACTCGATCGAACCACATCACACCACATATTGTCCTCAAACATCTCATTTCTAGCACATCCTCCCTCCTCCGCACAACTCTATCCATAGCTTACGCCTTGCAACCATATAACATTGTTGGAACCACTATTCCTTCAAACATACACATTTTTGCTTTCCGAGATAATGTTCTCGACTTTCATACATTCTTCAACGCTCCCAGAACTTTCGCAGCCTCCCACACCCTATGATTCACTTCCGCTTTCATGGCTCCATCCACTGCCAAATCCACTCCCAGATATCTAAAACACTTCACTTCCTGCAGTTTTTCTCCATTCAAACCTACCTTCCAATTGACTTGTCCCTCAACCTCAGCCCTCAACCTTGCTCTTGTTCAAATTTACTCCCAGATTTCTTCTTTCACACACTTTATCAAACTCAATCACTAGCTTCTGCAGTTTCTCACACGAATTAACCACTAGCGCTGTATCATCAGCTAACAACAACTGACTCACTTCCCAAGTTCTCTCATCCACAACAAACTGCATACTTGCCCCTCTTTCCAAAACTCTTGCATTCACCTCCCTAACAATCCCATCCATAAACAAATCAAACAACCATGGAGACATCACACACCCCTGCCGTAAACCTACATTCACTGAGAACCAATCACTTTCCTCTTTTCCTACACGTGCACATGCCTTACATCTTCTATAGAAACTTTTCAGTACTTCTAACAACTTGCCTCCCACACCATATATTTATTAACTTCCACAGAGCATCTCTATCAACTCTACCGTATGCCTTCTCCAGATCCATACATGCTACATACAAATCCATTTGCTTTTCTAAGTATTTCTCGCATACATTTTTCAAAGCCAACACCTGATCCACACGTCCTCCACCACATCTGAAACCACACTGCTCTTCCCCATTCTGATGCTCTGCACATGCCTTCACCCTCTCAATCAATACCCTTCCATATAATATCCCAGAAGTACTCAACAAACTTATACCTCTCTAATTTGAGCACTCACTCTTATCCCCTTTGCCTTTGTACAATGGCACTATGCAAGCATTCCGCCAATCCTCAGGCACCTCACCATGAATCATACATACATTAAATAACCTTACCAACCAGTCAAGAATACACTCACCACCTTTTTTAATAAATTATACTGCAATACCATCCAAACCCGCTCCCTTCCCGGCTTTCAACTTCCGCAAAGCTTTTCCTACCTCTTCTCTGTTTATCAAATCATTTTCCCTAACCCTCTCACTTTGCGCACCACTTCAACCAAAACACCCTATAACTGCCACTCTATCATCAAACACATTCAACAAACCTTCAAAATAATCACTACATATCCTTCTCACATCACCACTACTTGTTATCACCTCACCTTTAGCCCCCTTCACTGAAGTTCCCTTTTGTTCCCTTATTTTACGCACTTTATTCACCTCCCTCCAAAACATCTTTCTATTCTCCCTAAAATTTAATGATACTCTCTCACCCCAATTGTCATTTGCCCTCTTTTTCACCTCTTGCACCTTTCTCTTGACCTCCTACCTCGTTCTTTTTTACATCTTCCAGTCATTTGCGTTATTTCCCTGCAAAACTCGTCCAAATGCCTCTCTCTTCTCTTTCACTAATCATCTTACTTCTTGATCCCACCACTCACAACCCTTTCTAATCTGCCCACCTCCCACGATTCTCATGCCACAAGAATCATTTCCTCAAGCCATCACTGCTTCCCTAAATACATCCCATTCCTTCCCCACTCCTTTTACGTCCTTAGTTCTCTCCGTTTTTTGTTCTGTACTCAGTCTCTCCTGGTATTTCCTCACAAAAGTCTCCTTCCCAAGCTCACTTACTCTTACCACTCTTTTCGCCCCAACATTCTCTCTCCTTTTCTGAAATTCTCTACAAATCTTCACATTCCTCTCTACAAGATAATGCTCAGACATCCCTCCAATTGCACCTCTAAGCACATTAACATCCCAAAGTCTCTTTTTTGCGTGCCTATCAATTAAGACGTAATCCAATAACGCTCTCTGGCCATCTCTCTTACTTGCATAGGTATACTTATGTATATCTCTCTTTTTAAACCAGGTATTCCCAATCTCCAGTCCTTTTTCAGCACATAAATCTACAAGCTCTTCATCATTTCCATTTACAACACTGAACACTCCATGTATACCAATGATTCCCTCAACTGCTACATTACTCATCTTGCATTCAAATCACCTATCACTATAACCCTGTCTGGTGCATCAAAACTACTAACAAACTCACTCAGCTGCTCCCAAAACACTTGCCTCTCATGATCTTTCTTCTCATGCCTAGGTGCATATGCACCAATAATCACCCATCTCTCTCCATCCACTTTCAGTTTTGCCCATGCAAATCTAGAGTTTACTTTCTTACACTTTATCACATACTCCCACCACTCCTCTTTCAGGAGTAGTGCTACTCCTTCCTTTGCTTTTGTCCTCTCACTACCCCCTGACTTTACTCACACGACATTCACAAACCAGTCTTCCACTTAACCCTTGAGCTTCGTTTCATTCAGAGACAAAACATCCAGGTTCCTTTTCTGAAACATACTACATATCTCTCCTTTTTTCTCATCTTGGTTACATCCACAATCCAACCACATTTACATACTCTAATCTGAGCCTTCGAGGAGGATGAGCACTCCCCGCGTGACTTCTTCTGTTTCCACATTTAGAAAGTTAGAGTATAAGGAGGGGAGGGTTTCTAGCCCCCCTGTTCCCGTACCCTGTAGTCGCCTTCTACGACACGAGAGGAATGCGTGGGAAGTATTCTTTCTCCCCTATCCCCAGGGATATATATATATATATATATATATATATATATATATATATATATATATATATATATATATATATATATATATATATATATATATTTGTTTTATTTTTTTTTTCCTTTGTCGCTGTCTCCCGCGTTTGCGAGGTAGCGCAACGAAACAGACGAAAGAAATGGCCCAACCCACCCCCATACACATGTATGTACATACGTCCACACACGCAAATATACATACCTACATAGCTTTCCATGGTTTACCCTAGACGCTTCACATGCCCTGATTCAACCCACTGACAGCACGTCAACCCAGGTATACCACATCGATCCAATTCACTCCTGTCCCTCCTTCCACCCTCCTGCATGTTCAGGCCCCGATCACAAAAAATCTTTTTCACTCCATCTTTCCACCTCCAATTTGGTCTCCCACTTCTCCTCGTTCCGTCCACATCCGACACATATATCCTATTGGTCAATCTTTCCTCACTCATTCTCCCCATTTGCCCAAACCATTTCAAAACACCCTCTTCTGCTCTCTCAACCGCGCTCTTTTAATTTCCACATATCTCTCTTACCCTTACGCTACTTACTCGACCAAACCACCTTACACCACACATTGTCCTCAAACATCTCATTTCCAGCACATCCATCCTCCTGCGCACAACTCTATCAATAGTCCACGCCTCTCAACCATAAAACATTGTTGGAACCACTATTCCTTCAAACATACCCATTTTTGCTTTCCGAGATAATGTTCTCGACTTCCATACATTCTTCAAGGCTCCAGGGATTTTCGCCCCCTTCCTCACCCTATGATAAACATCCGCTTCCATGGTTCCATCCGCTGCCAGATCCACTCCCAGATATCTAAAACCCTTTACTTCTTCCAGTTTTTCTCCATTCAAACTTACTTCCCAATTGACTTGACCCTCAACCCTACTGTACCTAATAACCTTCCTCATATTCACATTTACTCTTAACTTTCTTCTTTCACACACTTTACCAAACTCAGTCACCAGCTTCTGCAGTTTCTCGCATGAATCAGTCACCAGCGATGTATCATCAGCGAACAATAACTGACTCACTTCCCAAGCTCTCTCATCCACAACAGACTTCATACTTGCCCCTCATTCCAAAACTCTTGCATTCACCTCCCTAACAACCTCATCCATAAACAAATTAAACAACCATGGAGACATCACACACCCCTGCCGCAAACCTACATTCACTGAGAACCAATCACTTTCCTCTCTTCCTACACGTACAAAGGCCTGACATCCTCGATAAAAACTTTTCAGTGCTTCTAACAACTTGCCTCCCACACCATATATTCTTAATACCTTCCACAGAGCATCTCTATCAACTCTATCATATGCCTTCTCCAGATCCATAAATGCTACATACAAATCCATTTGCTTTTCTAAGTATTTCTCACATACATTCTGCAAAGCAAACACCTGATCCACACATCCTCTACCACTTCTGAAACCACACTGCTCTTCCCCAATCTGATGCTCTGTACATGCCTTCACCCTCTCAATCAATACCCTCCCATATAATTTACCAGGAATACTCAAAAAACTTATACCTCTGTAATTTAGCACTCACTCCTATCCCCTTTGCCTTTGTACAATGGCACTATGCACACATTGCGCCAAACCTCAGGCACCTCACCATGAGTCATACATACATTAAATAACCTTACCAACCAGTCAATAATACAGTCACCCCCTTTTTTAATAAATTCCACTGCAATACCATGCAAACCTGCTGCCTGGCTGGCTTTCATCTTCCGATATATATATATATATATATATATATATATATATATATATATATATATATATATATATATATATATAATAATATATATATATGTGAGAAACTGCAGAAGCTGGTGACTGAGTTTGGTAAAGTGTGTGAAAGAAGAAAGTTAAGAGTAAATGTGAATAAGAGCAAGGTTATTAGGTACAGTAGGGTTGAGGGTCTAGTCAATTGGGAGGTGAGTTTGAATGGAGAAAAACTGGAGGAAGTGAAGTGTTTTAGATATCTGGGAGTGGATCTGGCAGCGGATGGAACATGGAAGCGGAAATGGATCATAGGGTGGGGGAGGGGCGAAAATTCT
>NC_092292.1:6211937-6287644 GCF_036320965.1 Panulirus ornatus | reverse complement strand
TGACAGTTTATATGTGATGGAGCCTACTGAACTCACTATGGGTAATGCTATAAAATTTTGTTTATGTATTTTGATAAGTCCATACATACATGGCAATGATGGAGACAAAGATGACAAACATTTGATAAGAGAACCATGACCTTTCAAGAACAACTGCATTTCTTTATTGAAATAGGAATTAACTACTTCTAGAGGATTCTTACTGAGTTTACAATGTGTTGTGTCATCATTTAAACGATCATAAATTTAGATAAATAGTTACTTTTGTCTATAATCAAAACAGTGTTAGCCTTATCTGCTTTATCAATATGTATATCCATGTCATTTTTTAATGTGTCGATAGCTCTTATAAATCGATTAGGGAATTAGGTTCCACTGATTTTGAAAAATTGTCATACACTAGACCTTACAGATATTAATTTCATCATTAGTTAGATTACTGTGTTTCTCTAAATTACAAAATGACTTTGTGACATCACCACAGCTGGCTTCCCTGTTAGAGCACACTAAACTTGAGTGCATTAGGGTATGGATTAATTTTTGTGTGCTGTAACAGGGAAGCCAGCTTACACAGGAGTCCCAGGTTCGATCCTGGCTGTTGGAGGTTTATATTTTTTATGTTTTCATGTGCACTTTGTTCGTATTCATATACCTCCGCGTTGTACAATTGACTTCGGTAAAATGCTATCTGCTGGTCATAAGGGCCTGTTGGGAAATGATTTTCAGTGGTCGGGGCCTGAACATGCAGGAGGGTGAAAGGCGTGGAAGGAATAGGGTGAATTTGAACAAGGTGGTATACCGAGGTCAATAGATTGAACCAGGGAATGTGAAGCGTCTAGGGTAAACCATGGAAATTTCTGTGTGGCCTGGATGTGGAAAGGAAGCTGTGATTTCGGTGCATTATTACATGACAGCTAGAGAATGAGTGTGAACGAATGTGGTCTTTGTTGTCTTTACCAAGCGCTACCTCACGCACATGCCAGGGGAGGGAGTTGTTATTTCATGTGTGGCGGGGTGGTGATTGGAATGAATAAAGGCAGACAGTATGAATTATTTACTTGTCCTCAAACATCTCATTTCCAGCACATCCATCCTCCTGCGCACAACTCTATCCATATCCCACGCCTCGCAACCATACAACATTGTTGGAACTACTATTCCTTCAAACATACCCATTTTTGCTTTCCGGGATAATGTTCTCGACTTCCACACATATATGATAGAGTTGATAGAGATTCTCTGTGGATGGTATTAAGAATATATGTTATGGGAGGCAAGTTGTTAGAAGCAGTGAAAAGTTTTTATCGAGGATGTAAGGCATGTGTACATGTAGGAAGAGAGGAAAGTGATTGGTTCTCAGTGAATGTAGGCTTGCGGCAGGGGTGTGTGATGTCTCCATGGATGTTTAATTTGTTTATGGATGGGGTTATTAGGGAGGTGAATGCAAGAGTTTTGGAAAGAGGGGCAAGTATGAAGTCTGTTGGGGATGAGAGAGCTTGGGAAGTGAGTCAGTTGTTGTTCGCTGATGATACAGCGCTGGTGGCTGATTCATGCGAGAAACTGCAGAAGCTGGTGAATGAGTTTGGTAAAGTGTGTGAAAGAAAAAAGTTAAGAGTAAATGTGAATAAGAGCAAGGTTATTAGGTACAGTAGGGTTAAGGGTCAAGTCAATTGGGGAGGTAAGTTTTGATGGAGAAAAACTGGAGGAAGTAAAGTGTTTTAGATATCTGGGAGTGGATCTGGCAGCGGATGGAACCATGGAAGCGGAAGTGAATCATAGGGTGGGGGAGGGGGCGAAAATCCTGGGAGCCTTGAAGAATATGTGGAAGTCGAGAACATTATCTCGGAAAGGAAAAATGGGTATGTTTGAAGGAATATTGGTTCCAACAATGTTGTATGGTTGCGAGGCATGGGCTATGGATAGAGTTGTGCGCAGGAGGGTAGATGTGCTGGAAATGAGATGTTTGAGGACAATGTGTGGTGTGAGGCGGTTTGATCGAGTAAGTAACGTAAGGGTAAGAGATATGTGTGGAAATAAAATCGCTCCAATTCACTCTATTCCTTGCCCTCCTTTCACCCTCCTGCATGTTCAGGCCCCGATCACACAAAATCTTTTTCACTCCATCTTTCCACCTCCAATTTGGTCTCCCTCTTCTCCTCGTTCCCTCCACCTCCGACACATATATCCTCATGGTCAATCTTTCCTCACTCATTCTCTCCATGTGCCCAAACCATTTTAAAACACCCTCTTCTGCTCTCTCAACCACGCTCTTTTTATTTCCACACATCTCTCTTACCCTTACGTTACTTACTCGATCAAACCACCTCACACCATACATTGTCCTCAAACATCTCATTTCCAGCACATCCATCCTCCTGCGCACAACTCTATCCATAGCCCACGCCTCGCAACCATACAACATTGTTCGAACCACTATTCCTTCAAACATACCCATTTTTGCTTTCCGAGATAATGTTCTCGACTTCCACACATTCTTCAAGGCTCCCAGAATTTTCGCCCCCTCCCCCACCCTATGATCCATTTCCGCTTCCATGGTTCCATCCGCTGCCAGATCCACTCCCAGATATCTAAAACACTTCACTTCCTCCAGTTTTTCTCCATTCAAACTCACCTCCCAATTGACTAGACCCTCAACCCTACTGTACCTAATAACCTTGCTCTTATTCACATTTACTCTTAACTTTCTTCTTTCACACACTTTACCAAACTCAGTCACCAGCTTCTGCAGTTTCTCACATATATATATATATATATATATATATATATATATATATATATATATATATATATATATATATATATATATATATATATATATATATATATACGGAAGATGAAAGCCAGCCAGGCATCAGGTTTGCATGGTATTGCAGTGGAATTTATTAAAAAAGGGGGTGACTGTATTATTGACTAGTTGGTAAGGTTATTTAATGTATGTATGACTCATGGTGAGGTGCCTGAGGTTTGGCGCAATGGGTGCATAGTGCCATTGTACAAAGGCAAAGGGGATAGGAGTGAGTGCGAAATTACAGAGGTATAAGTTTTTTGAGTATTCCTGGTAAATTATATGGGAGGGTATTGATTGAGAGGGTGAAGGCATGTACAGAGCATCAGATTGGGGAAGAGCAGTGTGGTTTCAGAAGTGGTAGAGGATGTGTGGATCAGGTGTTTGCTTTGAAGAATGTATGTGAGAAATACTTAGAAAAGCAAATGGATTTGTATGTAGCATTTATGGATCTGGAGAAGGCATATGATAGAGTTGATAGAGATGCTCTGTGGAAGGTATTAAGAATATATGGTGTGGGAGGAAA
This sequence comes from Panulirus ornatus, assembly GCF_036320965.1. Taxonomy (NCBI): domain Eukaryota; kingdom Metazoa; phylum Arthropoda; class Malacostraca; order Decapoda; family Palinuridae; genus Panulirus; species Panulirus ornatus. Next base: position 6,284,312 of record NC_092292.1, on the reverse strand, counting down.
GTTGTCAGAAGCACTGAAAAGTTTTTATCGAGGATGTCAGGCCTGTGTACGTGTAGGAAGAGAGGAAAGTGATTGGTTCTCAGTGAATGTAGGTTTGCGGCAGGGGTGTGTGATGTCTCCATGGTTGTTTAATTTGTTTATGGATGAGGTTGTTAGGGAGGTGAATGCAAGAGTTTTGGAATGAGGGGCAAGTATGAAGTCTGTTGTGGATGAGAGAGCTTGGGAAGTGAGTCAGTTGTTGTTCGCTGATGATACATCGCTGGTGACTGATTCATGCGAGAAACTGCCGAAGCTGGTGACTGAGTTTGGTAAAGTTTGTGAAAGAAGAAAGTTAAGAGTAAATGTGAATATGAGGAAGGTTATTAGGTACAGTAGGGTTGAGGGTCAAGTCAATTGGGAGGTATGTTTGAATGGAGAAAAACTTGAAGAAGTAAAGGGTTTTAGATATCTGGGAGTGGATCTGGCAGCGGATGGAACCATGGAAGCGGATGTTTATCATAGGGTGGGGAAGGGGGCGAAAATCCCTGGAGCCTTGAAGAATGTATGGAAGTCGAGAACATTATCTCGGAAAGCAAAAATGGGTATGTTTGAAGGAATAGTGGTTCCAACAATGTTTTATGGTTGAGAGGCGTGGACTATTGATAGAGTTGTGCGCAGGAGGATGGATGCGCTGGAAATGAGATGTTTGAGGACAATGTGTGGTGTGAGGTGGTTTAGTCGAGTAAGTAGCGTAAGGGTAAGAGAGATGTGTGGAAATTAAAAGAGCGCGGTTGAGAGAGCAGAAGAGGGTGTTTTGAAATGGTTTGGGCAAATGGAGAGAATGAGTGAGGAAAGATTGACCAATAGGATATATGTGTCGGATGTGTACGGAACGAGGAGAAGTGGGAGACCAAATTGGAGGTGGAAAGATGGAGTGAAAAAGATTTTGTGTGATCGGGGCCTGAACATGCAGGAGGGTGAAAGGAGGGACAGGAATAGAGTGAATTGGATCGATGTGGTATACCTGGGTTGACGTGCTGTCAGTGGGTTGAATCAGGGCATGTGAAGCGTCTAGGGTAAACCATGGAAAGCTATGTAGGTATGTATATTTGCGTGTGTGGACGTATGTACATACATGTGTATGGGGGTGGGTTGGGCCATTTCTTTCGTCTGTTTCGTTGCGCTACCTTGCAAACGCGGGAGACAGCGACAAAGCAAAAAATAAAAATAAAACAAATATATATATATATATATATATATATATATATATATATATATATATATATATATATATATATATATATATATATATATATATATATATATATATATATATATATATATATATATATATCCCTGGGGATAGGGGAGAAAGAATACTTCCCACGCATTCCTCTCGTGTCGTAGAAGGCGACTACAGGGTACGGGAACAGGGGGGCTAGAAACCCTCCCCTCCTTATACTCTAGCTTTCTAAATGTGGAAACAGAAGAAGTCACGCGGGGAGTGCTCATCCTCCTCGAAGGCTCAGATTAGAGTATGTAAATGTGGTTGGATTGTGGATGTAACCAAGATGAGAAAAAAGGAGTGATATGTAGTATGTTTCAGAAAAGGAACCTGGATGTTTTGTCTCTGAGTGAAACGAAGCTCAAGGGTAAAGGGGAAGACTGGTTTGTGAATGTCGTGTGAGTAAAGTCAGGGGGTAGTGAGAGGACAAAAGCAAAGGAAGGAGTAGCACTACTCCTGAAAGAGGAGTGGTGGGAGTATGTGATAGAGTGTAAGAAAGTAAACTCTAGATTTGCATGGGCAAAACTGAAAGTGGATGGAGAGAGATGGGTGATTATTGGTGCATATGCACCTAGGCATGAGAAGAAAGATCATGAGAGGCAAGTGTTTTGGGAGCAGCTGAGTGAGTTTGTTAGTAGTTTTGATGCACCAGACAGGGTTATAGTGATAGGTGATTTGAATGCAAGATGAGTAATGTAGCAGTTGAGGGAATAATTGGTATACATGGAGTGTTCAGTGTTATAAATGGAAATGATGAAGAGCTTGTAGATTTATGTGCTGAAAAAGGACTGGAGATTGGGAATACCTGGTTTAAAAAGAGAGATATACATAAGTATACCTATGCAAGTAAGAGAGATGGCCAGAGAGCGTTATTGGATTACGTCTTAATTGATAGGCACGCAAAAAAGAGACTTTGGGATGTTAATGTGCTTAGAGGTGCAATTGGAGGGATGTCTGAGCATTATCTTGTAGAGGGGAATGTGAAGATTTGTAGAGAATTTCAGAAAAGGAGAGAGAATGTTGGGGCGAAAAGAGTGGTAAGAGTAAGTGAGCTTGGGAAGGAGACTTGTGTGAGGAAATACCAGGAGAGACTGAGTACAGAACAAAAAAAGGTGAGAACTAAGGACGTAAAAGGAGTGGGGAAGGAATGGGATGTATTTAGGGAAGCAGTGATGGCTTGTGGAAATGATTCTTGTGGCATGAGAATCGTGGGAGGTGGGCAGATTAGAAAGGGTTGTGAGTGGTGGGATCAAGAAGTGAGATGATTAGTGAAAGAGAAGAGAGAGGCATTTGGACGAGTTTTGCAGGGAAATAACGCAAATGACTGGAAGATGTAGAAAAGAACGAGGTAGGAGGTCAAGAGAAAGGTGCAAGAGGTGAAAAAGAGGGCAAATGACAATTGGGGTGAGAGAGTATCATTAAATTTTAGGGAGAATAGAAAGATGTTTTGGAGGGAGGTGAATAAAGTGCGTAAAATAAGGGAACAAAAGGGAACTTCAGTGAAGGGGGCTAAGGTGAGGTGATAACAAGTAATGGTGATGTGAGAAGGATATGTAGTGATTATTTTGAAGGTTTGTTGAATGTGTTTGATGATAGAGTGGCAGTTATAGGGTGTTTTGGTTGAAGTGGTGCGCAAAGTGAGAGGGTTAGGGAAAATGATTTGATAAACAGAGAAGAGGTAGGAAAAGCTTTGCGGAAGTTGAAAGCCGGGAAGGGAGCGGGTTTGGATGGTATTGCAGTATAATTTATTAAAAAAGGTGGTGAGTGTATTCTTGACTGGTTGGTAAGGTTATTTAATGTATGTATGATTCATGGTGAGGTGCCTGAGGATTGGCGGAATGCTTGCATAGTGCCATTGTACAAAGGCAAAGGGGATAAGAGTGAGTGCTCAAATTAGAGAGGTATAAGTTTGTTGAGTACTTCTGGGATAATATATGGAAGGGTATTGATTGAGAGGGTGAAGGCATGTGCAGAGCATCAGAATGGGGAAGAGCAGTGTGGTTTCAGATGTGGTGGAGGACGTGTGGATCAGGTGTTGGCTTTGAAAAATGTATGCGAGAAATACTTAGAAAAGCAAATGGATTTGTATGTAGCATGTATGGATCTGGAGAAGGCATACGGTAGAGTTGATAGAGATGCTCTGTGGAAGTTGATAAATATATGGTGTGGGAGGCAAGTTGTTAGAAGTACTGAAAAGTTTCTATAGAAGATGTAAGGCATGTGCACGTGTAGGAAGAGAGGAAAGTGATTGGTTCTCAGTGAATGTAGGTTTACGGCAGGGGTGTGTGATGTCTCCATGGTTGTTTGATTTGTTTATGGATGGGGTTGTTAGGGAGGTGAATGCAAGAGTTTTGGAAAGAGGGGCAAGTATGCAGTTTGTTGTGGATGAGAGAACTTGGGAAGTGAGTCAGTTGTTGTTAGCTGATGATACAGCGCTAGTGGTTAATTCGTGTGAGAAACTGCAGAAGCTAGTGATTGAGTTTGATAAAGTGTGTGAAAGAAGAAATCTGGGAGTAAATTTGAACAAGAGCAAGGTTGAGGGCTGAGGTTGAGGGACAAGTCAATTGGAAGGTAGGTATGAATGGAGAAAAACTGCAGGAAGTGAAGTGTTTTAGATATCTGGGAGTGGATTTGGCAGTGGATGGAGCCATGAAAGCGGAAGTGAATCATAGGGTGTGGGAGGCTGCGAAAGTTCTGGGAGCGTTGAAGAATGTATGAAAGTCGAGAACATTATCTCGGAAAGCAGAAATGTGTATGTTTGAAGGAATAGTGGTTCCAACAATGTTATATGGTTGCAAGGCATAAGCTATGGATAGAGTTGTGCGGAGGAGGGAGGATGTGCTAGGAATGAGATGTTTGAGGACAATATGTGGTGTGATGTGGTTCGATCGAGTAAGTAATAATAAGGTAAGAGATATGTGTGGCAATAAAAAAGGGTGTGGTTCAGAGAGCAGTAGAGGGTGTTTTCAATTGGTTTGGTCACATGGAGAGAATGAGTGAGGAAAGATTGACCAAGAGGGTGCACGTGTCAGAGGTGGAGAGAACGAGGAGAAATGGGAGACCAAATTGGAGGTGTAAAGATTGAGTGCAAAAGATTTTGAGTGATCAGTACCTGAACATGCAGGAGGGGGAAAGGAGTGCAAGAAATAGAGTGAATTGAAACGATGTTGTGTACCGGGGTCGATGTGCTGTCAATGGATTGAACCAGGGCATGTGAAGCGTCTGGGGTAAACGATGGAAAGTTCTGTGTGGTCTGGATGTGGAAAGGGAGCTGTGGTTTCGGTGCATTATTACATGACAGCTAGATACTGAATGTGAACGAATATGTCCTTTGTTTTCTTTTCTTAGCACTACCTCAGTTTTTCTCCATTCAAACTCACCTCCCAATTGACTAGACCCTCAACCCTACTGTACTTAATAACCTTGCTCTTATTCACATTTACTCTTAACTTTCTTCTTTCACACACTTTACCAAACTCAGTCACCAGCTTCTGAGCGGGGAGGGGGTTGTTATTTCATGTGTGACGGGGTGGCAATGGGAATATATATATATATTTATATATATATATATATATATATATATATATATATATATAGATATATATATATGTATATATTATATATATATATATATATATATATATATATATATATATATATATATATATATATATATATATATATATATATATATATATATATATATATATATATATATATATATATATATATATATATTTATATATATATATATATATATATATATATATATATATACCTACACAGCTTTCCATGGTTTACCCCAGACGCTTCACATGCCTTGATTCAATCCACTGACAGCACGTCAAACCCTGTATACCACATCGCTCCAATTCACTCTATTCCTTGCCCTCCTTTCACCCTCCTGCATGTTCAGGCCCCGATCACACAAAATCTTTTTCACTCCATCTTTCCACCTCCAATTTGGTCTCCCTCTTCTCCTCGTTCCCTCCACCTCCGACACATATATCCTCTTGGTCAATCTTTCCTCACTCATTCTCTCCATGTGCCCAAACCATTTCAAAACACCCTCTTCTGCTCTCTCAACCACGCTCTTTTTATTTCCACACATCTCTCTTACCCTTACGTTACTTACTCGATCAAACCACCTCACACCACACATTGTCCTCAAACATCTCATTTCCAGCACATCCATCCTCCTGCGCGCAACTCTATCCATAGCCCACGCCTCGCAACCATACAACATTGTTGGAACCACTATTCCTTCAAACATACCCATTTTTGCTTTCCGAGATAATGTTCTCGACTTCCACACATTTTTCAAGGCTCATAAAATTTTCGCCCCCTCCCCCACCCTATGATCCACTTCCGCTTCCATGGTTCCATTCGCTGACAGATCCACTCCCAGATATCTAAAACACTTCACTTCCTCCAGTTTTTCTCCATTCAAACTCACCTCCCAATTGACTTGACCCTCAACCCTACTGTACGTAATAACCTTGCTCTTATTCACATTTACTCTTAACTTTCTTCTTCCACACACTTTACCAAACTCAGTCACCAGCTTCTGCAGTTTCTCACATGAATCAGCCACCAGCGCTGTATCATCAGCGAACAACAACTGACTCACTTCCCAAGCTCTCTCATCCCAACAGACTTCATACTTGCCCCTCTTTCCAGGACTCTTGCATTTACCTCCCTAACAACCCCATCCATAAACAAATTAAGCAACCATGGAGACATCACACACCCCTGCCGCAAACCTACATTCACTGAATATATATATATATATATATATATATATATATATATATATATATATATATATATATATATATATATATATATATATATATATATATATATATATATATATATATATATATATATATATATAGATAGATATATATATATATATGTATATATATATATATATATTTATATATATATATATATATATATATATATATATATATATATATATATATATATATATATATATATATATATATATATATATATATATATATATATATATATATATATATATATATATATATATATATATATATATATATATATATATATATATATATATATATATATATATATATATATATATATATATATATATATATATATATATATATATATATATATATATATATATATATATATATATATATATATATATATATATATATATATATATATATATATATATATATATATATATATATATATATATATATATATATATATATATATATATATATATATATATATATATATATATATATATATATATATATATATATATATATATATATATATATATATATATATATATATATATATATATATATATATATATCGGCGTTTTACGAAAGCGCGGATTGGCATATATATATATATATATATATATATATATATATATATATATATATATATATATATATATATATATATATATATATATATATATTTGCTTTGTCGCTGTCTCCCGCGTTCGCGAGGTAGCGCAAGGAAATAGACGAAAGAAATGGCCCAACCCACCCCCATACACATGTATATACATACGTCCACACACGCAAATATACATACCGACACAGCTTTCTATGGTTTACCGCACACGCTTCACACACCCTGATTCAATCCAATGACAGCACGTCAACCCCAGTAGACCACATCGATCCAATTCACTCTATTCCTTGCCCTCCTTTCACCCTCCTGCATGTTCAGGCCCCGATCACACAAAATCTTCTTCATTCCATCTTTCCACCTCCAATTTGGTCTCCCACTTCTCCTCGTTCCCTCCACCTCCGACACATATATCCTCTTGGTCAATCTTTCCTCACTCATTCTCTCCATGTGCCCAAAACATTTCAAAACAATCTCTTCTGCTCTCTCAACCACGCTCTTTTTATTTCCACACATCTCTCTTACCCTTACGTTACTTACTCGATCAAACCACCTCACACCACACATTGTCCTCAAACATCTCATTTCCAGCATATCCATCCTCCTGCGCGCAACTCTATCCATAGCCCACGCCTCGCAACCATACAACATTGTTGGAACCACTATTCCTTCAAACATACCCATTTTTCCTTTCCGAGATAATGTTCTCGACTTCCACACATTCTTCAAGGCTCCCAGGATTTTCGCCCCCTTACCCACCCTATGATCCACTTCCGCTTCCATGGTTCCATCCGCTGCCAGATCCACTCCCAGATATCTAAAACACTTTACTTCTTCCAGTTTTTCTCCATTCAAACTTACCTCCCAATTGACTTGACCCTCAACCCTACTGTACCTAATAACCTTGCTCTTATTCACATTTACTCTTAACTTTCTTCTTTCACACACTTTACCAAACTCAGTCACCAGCTCCTGCAGTTTCTCACATGAATCAGCCACCAGCGTTGTATCATCAGCGAACAACAACTGACTCACTTCCCAAGCTCTCTCATCCCCAACAGACTTCTTACTTGCCCCTCTTTCCAAAACTCTTGCATTCACCTCCCTAACAACCCCATCCATAAACAAATTAAACAACCATGGAGACATCACACACCCCTGCCGCAATCCTACATTCACTGAGAACCAATCACTTTCCTCTCTTCCTACACGTACACATGCCTTACATCCCCGATAAAAACTTTTCACTGCTTCTAACAACTTGCCTCCCACACCATATATTCTTAATACCTTCCACAGAGCATCTCTATCAACTCTATCATATGCCTTCTCCAGATCCATAAGTGCTACATACAAATCCACTTGCTTTTCTAAGTATTTCTCACATACATTCTTCAAAGCAAACACCTGATCCACACATCCTCTACCACTTCTGAAACCACACTGCTCTTCCCTAATCTGATGCTCTGTACTTGCCTTCACCCTCTCAATCAATACCCTCCCATATAATTTACCAGGAATACTCAACAAACTTATACCTCTGTAATTTGAGCACTCACTCTTATCCCCTTTGCTTTTGTACAAAGGCACTATGCACGCATTCCGCCAATCCTCAGGCACCTCACCATGAGTCATACATACATTAAATAACCTTACCAACCAGTCATTCATACAGTCACCCCATTTTTTAATAAATTCCACTGCAATACCAACCAAACCTGCTGCCTTGCCGGCTTTCATCTTCCGCAAAGCTTTTAGTACCTCGTCTCTGTTTACCAAATCATTTTCCTCGACCAAAACACCCTATATCTGCCACTCTATCATCAAACACATTCAACAAACCTTCAAAATACTCACTCCATCTCCTTCTCACATCACCACTACTTGTTATCACCTCCCCATTTGCGCCCTTCACTGAAGTTAACATTTGCACCCTTGTCTTACGCACTTTATTTACCTCCTTCCAGAACATCTTTTTATTCTCCCTAAAATTTAATGATACTCTCTCACCCCAACTCTCATTTGCCCTCTTTTTTCATCTCTTGCACGTTTCTCTTGACCTCCTGTCTCTTTCTTTTATACATCTCCCACTCAATTGCATTTTTTCCCTGCAAAAATCGTCCAAATGCCTCTCTCTTCTCTTTCACTAATAATCTTACTTCTTCATCCCACCACTCACTGCACTTTCTAATCAACCCACCTCCCACTCTTCTCATGCCACAAGTATCTTTTGCGCTATCCATCACTGATTCCCGAAATACATCCCATTCCTCCCCCACTCCCCTTACTTCCATTGTTCTCACCTTTTCCCATTCTGTACTCAGTCTCTCCTGGTACCTCCTCACACAAGTCTCCTTCCCAAGCTCACTTACTCTCACCACCCTCTTCACCCCAACATTCACTCTTCTTTTCTGAAAACCCATACAAATCTTCACCTTAGGCTCCACAAGATAATGATCAGACATCCCTCCAGTTGCACCTCTCAGCACATTAACATCCAAAAGTCTCTCTTTAGCGCGCCTGTCAATTAACACGCAATCCAATAACTCTCTCTGGCCATCTCTCCTACTTACATACGTATACTTATGTATATCTCGCTTTTTAAACCAGGTATTCCCAATCACCAGTCCTTTTTCAGCACATAAATCTACATGCTCTTCACAATTTCCATTTACAACACTGAACACCCCATGTATACCAATTATTCCCTCAACTGCCACATTACGTACCTTTGCATTCAAATCACCCATCACTATAACCCGGTCTCGTGCATCAAAACCACTAACACACTCATTCAGCTGCTCCCAAAACACTTGCCTCTCATGATCTTTCTTCTCATGCCCAGGTGCATATGCACCAATAATCACCCATCTCTCTCCATCAACTTTCAGTTTTACCCATATTAATCGAGAAATTATTTTCTTACTTTTTATCACATACTCCCACAACTCCTGTTTCAGGAGTACTGCTACTCCTTCCCTTGTTCTTGTCCTCTCACTAACCCCTGACTTTACTCCCAAGACATTCTCAAACCACTCTTCCCCTTTACCCTTGACCTTCGTTTCACTCAGAGCCAAAACATCCAGGTTCCTTTCCTCAAACATACTACCTATCTCTCCTTTTTCACATCTTGGTTACATCCACACACATTTAGACACCCCAGTCTGAGCCTTCGAGGAGGATGAGCACTCCCCGCGTGACTCCTTCTTCTGTTTCCCATTTTAGAAAGTTAGAAAATACAAGGAGGGGACTATTTCTGGCCCCCCGCTCCCGTCCCCTCTAGTCGCCTTCTACGACACGCGAGGAATGCGTGGGAAGTATTCTTTCACCCCTATCCCCAGGGATAATATATATATTTATACATATACATATATATATATATATATACATACACATACACACGCACATATACACACACACACACACATATACATATATATATATATATATATATATATATATATATATATATATATATATATATATATATATATATATATATATATATACATATATATATATATATATATATATATATATATATATATATATATATATATATATATATATATATATATATATATATATATATATATATATGCATATATATATTTTTTTTTTTTTTTTTATACTTTGTCGCTGTCTCCCGCGTTTGCGAGGTAGCGCAAGGAAACAGACGAAAGAAATGGCCCAACCCCCCCCCCCATACACATGTACATACACACGTCCACACACGCAAATATACATACCTACACAGCTTTCCATGGTTTACCCCAGACGCTTCACATGCCTTGCTTCAATCCACTGACAGCACGTCAACCCCTGTATACCACATGACACCAATTCACTCTATTTTTTGCCCTCCTTTCACCCTCCTGCATGTTCAGGCCCCGATCACACAAAATCTTTTTCACTCCATCTTTCCACCTCCAATTTGGTCTCCCTCTTCTCCTCGTTCCCTCCACCTCCGACACATATATCCTCTTGGTCAATCTCTCCTCACTCATTCTCTCCATGTGCCCAAACCATTTCAAAACACCCTCTTCTGCTCTCTCAACCACGCTCTTTTTATTTCCACACATCTCTCTTACCCTTACGTTACTTACTCGATCAAACCACCTCACACCACACATTGTCCTCAAACATCTCATTTCCAGCACATCCATCCTCCTGCGCACATCTCTATCCATAGCCCACGCCTCGCAACCATACAACATTGTTGGAACCACTATTCCCTCAAACATACCCATTTTTGCTTTCCGAGATAATGTTCTCGACTTCCACACATTTTTCAAGGCTCCCAAAATTTTCGCCCCCTCCCCCACCCTATGATCCACTTCCGCTTCCATGGTTCCATCCGCTGACAGATCCACTCCCAGATATCTAAAACACTTCACTTCCTCCAGTTTTTCTCCATTCAAACTCACCTCCCAATTGACTTGACCCTCAACCCTACTGTACCTAATAACCTTGCTCTTATTCACATTTACTCTCAACTTTCTTCTTATATATATATATATATATATATATATATATATATATATATATATATATATATATATATATAAATATATATATATATATATATATATATATATATATATATATATATATATATATATATATATATATATATATATATATATATATATATATATATATATATATATATATATATATCAGTGAAAGATCTAGGGTACTTTAGCTTAGATAAATCCCTTAAGTTAGAAAAGAAATCATTTTATAGAGTTGAGCCCAAACCTCCCATTGACACCAAGAATCTTTTAGTTCTCACTTTTAATGATAATTTCTCTTTGCTTCCCATGTTGCTTAAATCCTTTAATGTAATTTTGCCTTTAGCAACAATAATACTATAAAGAATATCTTAATCAGGAATTCACCAGAAAATTCTCTTGGTTGCATCTATAAAGTTCCTTGTGGAAACTGTGATAAATTTTATGTTGGTGAGACTGGTAAGGATCTTTCTCTTAGACTTAAGCAACATAAATATGGTATAAGAACGGGACAAAAATCAAATGCCTTCTTTAATCATGTTAAAAACTATGATCATTGTATTGACTGGAGTAACGCCATCTCAGTTGTTAACTCTAACTCTATTACCAAGAGAAATATCATTGAATCTTCTATCATTAAATACACAAAGAATTATAATCTTAATATTAGTGATGGTCTATACAAATTAGATAACTTTATTGTCGATAAGATTTGTAAAATGATAAGTTTATGAACACTCGTTGTATGTTTTGGACAGTCACATGTTTACCAAACGGCGTCCTAGCTTCGTCTCTTCGATGTATATCAACTGACTGTTATATTTCTCTCTTGTATCTCCCTTGATGATGTGATTATTACACGAAAGTGCACTTGGGAACTTTTCGTGATTCATTTACCCCGTGGACTAAGAAATATCTTGATCACGCGCAAAATTGTAATCCTTTCCAATATATATATACATATATATATATATATATATATATATATATATATATATATATATATATATATATATATATATATATATATATATATATATATATATATATATATATATATATATATATATATATATACATATGTAGATATATATATATATATATATATATATATATATATATATATATATATATATATATATATATATATATATATATATATATATATATATATATTTTCCCTGGGGATAGGGGAGAAAGAATACTTCCCACGTATTCCCTGCGTGACGTAGAAGGCGACTAAAAGGGAAGGGAGCGGGGGGCTGGAAATCCTCCCCTCTCGTTTTTTTTTTTTTTTTTTAATTTTCCAAAAGAAGGTACAGAGAAGAGGGCCAGGTGAGGATATTCCCTCAAAGGCCCAGTCCTCTGTTCTTAACGCTACCTCGCTATCGCGGGAAATGGCGAATAGTATGAAAAAAAAAAAAAAAAAAAAATATATATATATATATATATATATATATATATATATATATATATATATATATATATATATATATATATATATATATATATATATATATATATATATATATATATATATATATATATATATATATATATATATATATATATATTTTATATTTATTTATTATACTTTGTCGCTGTCTCCCGCGTTTGCGAGGTAGCGCAAGGAAACAGACGAAAGAAATGGCCCCCCCCATACACATGCATATACATACGTCCACACACGCAAATATACATACCTACACAGCTTTCCATGGTTTACCCCAGACGCTTCACAGGCCCTGCTTCAATCCACTGACAGCACGTCAACCCCGGTATACCACATCGCTCCAATTCACTCTATTCCTTGCCCTCCTTTCACCCTCCTGCATGTTCAGGCCCCGATCACACAAAATCTTTTTCACTCCATCTTTCCACCTCCAATTTGGTCTCCCTCTTCTCCTTGTTCCCTCCACCTCCGACACATATATCCTCTTGGTCAATCTTTCCTCACTCATCCTCTCCATGTGCCCAAACCACTTCAAAACACCCTCTTCTGCTCTCTCAACCACGCTCTTTTTATTTTCACACATCTCTCTTACCCTTACGTTACTCACTCGATCAAACCACCTCACACCACACACAGTCCTGAAACATCTCATTTCCAGCACATCCATCCTCCTGCGCACAACTCTATCCATAGCCCACGCCTCGCAACCACACAACATTGTTGGAACCACCATTCCTTCAAACATACCCATTTTTGCTTTCCGAGATAATGTTCTCGACTTCCACACATTCTTCAAGGCCCCCAGGATTTTCGCCCCCTCCCCCACCCTATGATCCACTTCCGCTTCCATGGTTCCATCCGCTGCCAGATCCACTCCCAGATATCTAAAACACTTCACTTCCTCCAGTTTTTCTCCATTCAAACTCACCTCCCAATTGACTTGACCCTCAACCCTACTGTACCTAATAACCTTGCTCTTATTCACATTTACTCTTAACTTTCTTCTTCCACACACTTTTCCAAACTCAGTCACCAGCTTCTGCAGTTTCTCACATGAATCAGCCACCAGCGCTGTATCATCAGCGAACAACAACTGACTCACTTCCCAAGCTCTCTCATCCCCAACAGACTTCATACTTGCCCCTCTTTCCAAAACTCTTGCATTTACCTCCCTAACAACCCCATCCATAAACAAATTAAACAACCATGGAGCAAATGGGAACTTCGGTGAAGGGCGCAAGTGGGGAGGTGATAACAAGTAGTGGTGATGTGAGAAGGAGATGGAGTGAGTATTTTGAAGGTTTGTTGAATGTGTTTGATGATAGAGTGGCAGATATAGGGTGTTTTGGTCGAGGTGGTGTGCAAAGTGAGAGGGTTAGGGAAAATGATTTGGTAAACAGAGAAGAGGTAGTGAAAGCTTTGCGGAAGATGAAAGCCGGCAAGGCAGCGGGTTTGGATGGTATTGCAGTGGAATTTATTAAAAAAGGGGGTGACTGTATTGTTGACTGGTTGGTAAGGTTATTTAATGTATGTATGACTCATGGTGAGGTGCCTGAGGATTGGCGGAATGCGTGCATAGTGCCATTGTACAAAGGCAAAGGGGTTAAGAGTGAGTGCTCAAATTACAGAGGTATAAGTTTGTTGAGTATTCCTGGTAAATTATAGGGGAGGGTATTGATTGAGAGGGTGAAGGCATGTACAGAGCATCAGATTGGGGAAGAGCAGTGTGGTTTCAGAAGTGGTAGAGGATGTGTGGATCAGGTGTTTGCTTTGAAGAATGTATGTGAGAAATACTTAGAAAAGGAAATGGATTTGTATGTAGCATTTATGGATCTGGAGAAGGCATATGATAGAGTTGATAGAGATGCTCTGTGGAAGGTATTAAGAATATATGGTGTGGGAGGCAAGTTGTTAGAAGCAGTGAAAAGTTTTTATCGGGGATGTAAGGCATGTGTACGTGTAGGAAGAGAGGAAAGTGATTGGTTCTCAGTGAATGTAGGTTTGCGGCATGGGTGTGTGATATATATATATATATATATATATATATATATATATATATATATATATATATATATATATATATATATATATATATATATATATATATATATATATATATATATATATACATATATATATTTCTCTTTTTTTTTTGCTTTGTCGCTGTCTCCTGCGTTTGCGAGGTAGCGATATATATATATATATATATATATATATATATATATATATATATATATATATATATATATATATATATTTATTTATTTATTTATTTCATTTTGCTTTGTCGCTGTTTCCCGCGTTAGCGAGGTAGCGCAAGAAAACAGACGAAAGAATGGCCCAAACCACCCACATACACATGTATATACATACACGTCCACACACGTAAATATACACACCTATACATCTCAATGTACACATATATATAAACACACAGATGTATACATGTATACACATGTGCATAATCTATACTGTCTGCCTTTATTTATTCTCATCGCCACCCCGCCAAACATGGAATAACAACCGCCTCCCCCCTCATGTGTGCGAGGTAGAGCTAGGAAAAGACAACAAAGGCCCCATTTGTTCACACTCAGTCTCTAGCTGTCATGTAATAATGCACCGAAACCACAGCTCCCTTTCCATATCCAGGCCCCACAGAGCTTTCCATGGTTTAACCCAGACGCTTCACATGCCCTGGTTCAATCCATTGACAGCACGTCGACCCCGGTATACCACATCGTTCCAATTCACTCTATTCCTTGCACGCCTTTCACCCTCCTGCATGTTCAGGCCTCGATCACTCAAAATCTTTTTCACTCCATCTTTCCACCTCCAATTTGGTCTCCCACTTCTACTCGTTCCCTCCACCTCTGACACATATATCCTCTTGGTCAATCTTTCCTCACTCATTCTCTCCATGTGAACAAACCATTTCTAAACACCCTCTTCTGCTCTCTCAATCACACTCTTTTTATTTCCGCACATCTCTCTTACCCTTACATTAGTTACTCGATCAAACCTCCTCACACCACATATTGTCCTCAAACATCTCATTTCCAGCACATCCACCCTCTTGCGCACTATTCTATCCATAGCCCACGCCTCGCAACCATACAACATTGTTGGAATCACTATTCCTTCAAACACACCCATTTTTGCTTTCCACGATAATGTTCTCGACTTCCAAACATTCTTTAAGGCTCCCAGAATTTTCGCTGCCTCCCCCACCCAATGATTCACTTCCGCTTCCATGGTTCCCTCCGCTGTCAGAGCCACTCTCAGATATCTAAAACACTTTACTTCTTCCAGTTTTTCTCCATTCAAACTTACCTCCCAATTGACTTGACCCTCAACCCTACTGTACCTAATAACCTTCCTCTTATTCACATTTACTCTTAACTTTCTTCTTTCACACACTATACCAAACTCAGTCACCAGCTTCTGCAGTTTCTCACACGAATCAGCCACCAGCGCTGTATCATCAGCAAACAACAACTGACTCACTTCCCAAGCTCTCTCATCCACAACAGACTTCATACTTGCCCCTCTTTCCAAAACTCTTGCATTCACCTACCTAACAACCCTATCCATAAACAAATCAAACAATCATGGAGACATCACACAACCCTGTCGCAAACCTACATTCACTGAGAACATATCACTTTCCTCTCTTTCTACACGTATACATGCCTTACATCCTCGATAAAAACTTTTCACTGCTTCTAACAACTTGCCTCCAACACCATATATTCTTAGTACCTTCCACAGAGCATCTCTATCAACTCTATTATATGCCTTTTCCAGATCTATAAATGCTACATACAAATCCATTTGCTTTTCTAAGTATTTCTTAGATACATTCTTGAAAGCAAACACCTGATCCACACATCCTCTACCACTTCTGAAACCACACTGCTTTTCTCCAATCTGATGCTCTATGCATGCCTTCACCCTCTCAATCAATACCCTCCCATACAATTTTCCAGGAATACTCAACAAATTTATACCTCTGTAATATGAGCTCTCACTCTTATCCCCTTTTCCTTTGTACAATGGCACTATGCAAGCATTCCTCCAATCCTCAGGCACCTCACCATGAATCATACATACATTAAATAACCTTACCAACCAGTCAACAATACAGTCACACCCTTTTTTAATAAATTCCACTGCAATACCGTCCAAACCTGCTGCCTTGTCGGCTTTCATCTTCCGCAAGCTTTTACTACCTCTTCTCTGTTTACCAAATCATTTTCCCTAACCCTCTCTCTTTGAACACCACCTCGACCAAAACACCCTATATCTGCCACTCTATCATCAAACACATTCAACAAACCTTCAAAATGCTCACTCCATCTTCTCACATCACCACCACTTGTTATCACCTCCCCATCAGCCCCTTTTACTGAAGTTCCCATTTGATCCTTTGTCTTACGCACTTTATTCACCTCCTTCCAAAACATATTTTTATTCTCACCAAAATTTAATGATACTCTCTCACCCCAACTATCATTTGCCCTCTTTTTCACCTCTTGCACTTTCTCTGGACCTCCTGCCTCTTTCTTTTATACATCGCGCACTCATTTGTTTTTTTCCCTGCAAAAATCGTCCACATGCCTCTCTTCTCTTTCACTAATAATCTTACTTCTTCATCTCACGACTCACTACCCTTTCTAATCTGCCCACCTTCCACGCTTCTCATGCCACAAGCATCTTTTGCGCAAGCCATCACTGCTTCCCTAAATACATCCCATTCCTCCCCTACTCCTCTTACCTCCTTTGTTCTTACCTTTTCCATATATATATATATATATATATATATATATATATATATATATATATATATATATATATATATATATATATATATATATATATATATATATATATATATATATATATATATATATATATATATATAAATGCGGGAAATGGCGAATAGTTTGAAAAAGAAAGAAAGAATATATATATATATATATATATATATATATATATATATATATATATATATATATATATATATATATATATATATATATATATATATATATATATATATATATATATATATATATATATATATATATATATATATATATATATAAATATATATATATATATATATATATATATATATATATATATATATATATATATATATATATATATATATATATATATATATATATATATATATATATATATATATATTTATACATATATATATATGTATTAAGACAAGGGGAGGAACTAGCTCAGTATCAAACAAGACGAAGAACTGACACAGTAATAAGACAAGGAGAGGAACTGACTCTGTATTAAGACAAGACAGGAACTGACTCATTATTAAGATAAGAAGAAAAACTGTCTCAGTATTATGACAAAGCAAGGAACTCTCCCAGTATTAAGACAAGACAGGAACTGACTTAAAATTGAGACGAGATGAGGAACTGACTCATTATTAAGAGATAAGACTAGGAACTGACTCGGTATTAAGACAAGGTGTGGAATTGACTCATTATTAATACAAGGCGTGGAACTGACTCAGTATTAAGAGAAGACTAGGATCTGTCGTAGTCTTAACACAAGGCAAGGAACAGACTCAGTATCAAGGCAAGACAGTAAATGACTTAGAAGTAAGACAAGACGAGGATCTGACTCATTATTTAGATAAGACGAGTAACTGACTCGGTATTAAGACAATGCGTGGAATTAGCTCACTATTGATAGAGGGCGTGGAACTGACTCAGTATTAAGGCAAGACGAGGCAATTCACTCATTATCAAGAGAAGGCGAGGAACTGACTCATTAAAAGACAAGGCGAGGAACTGACTCAATATTCAGAGAAGACGAGGACCTGATTCACTATCAAGGTAAGGAGTGGAACTGACTCACTATTAAGACAAGTCGAGGATCTGACTCATTATTAAGACAAGGCATGGAACTGACTTACTATCAAGACAAGGCGAGGAACTGACTCATTATTAAGACAAGATGGGGAACTAACTCATTATCAAGACAAGGCGAGGAATTGACTCATCATTATGACAAAGCAAGGAACTGACAGTATTAAGACAAGGTGAGGAACTGACTCTCTATCGAGACACGGAGAGGAACTTGCTCAGTATTAAAAAAGTCGAGGAACTGACACAGTATTAAGAAAAGGAGAGGATCTGAATCTGTATTAAGACAAGACGAGGAAGTGACTCAATATTAATACAAGGCGTGGAACTGAATCACTATTAGGATAAGACAGGAAATGATTCAGTATTGAGACAAGACGAGGAAAAGTCTCAGTATTAAGAGAAGGCAAGAAAATAACTCAGTGTTAAGACAAGACAAGAACCGACGTAGAATTAAGACGAGACGAGAAACTGACTCATTATCAAGATAAAACGAGGAACTGACTCGGTTTTGAGACAAGGCGTGGAATTAACTCACTATTAATACAAGGCTTGGAACTGACTCAGGTTTAAGCCAAGACGAGGGAACTGATTCATTATCAAGAAGGGGCGAGGAACTTACTCATTAATAAGACAAGGCAAGGAACTGACTCAATATTCAGACAAGACGAGGAACTGACTCACTCTTAAGGCAAGAAAAGGAGCTCACTCAGTATTATGACAAGGCATGGAATCGACTCACTATTAAGACAAGGCGTGAAAATGACTTAATATTAAGACAAGACTAGGGAGCTGACTCGTTACTAAGACAAGGGGAAGAACTGACTCAATATTCAGACAATTCGAGGAACTGACTCAGTATCAAGACAAGACCGGAGCTGACTCAGTATTCAGACAAGAAGAAGAACTGAGTCATTATTAAGACAAGGCATGGAACTGACTAACTATCAAGACAAGGCGAGAAACTGACTTATCACTAATACAAGATGAGGAACTAAGTCATTATTAAGACAAGGCGAGGAATTAACTCAATAATAAGACAAGGCAAGGAACTGACTCAGTATAAAGAGAAGGTGAGGAACTGATTCTCTATCGAGACAAGGAGAGAAACTGGCTCAGTACTAAACAAGACAAGGAACTGACACAGTAATAAGACAAGGAGAGGAACTGACTCTGTATTAAGACAAGGCTAGGAAATGACTCACTAGTAATACAAGGCGTGTAACAGAATCATTATTAAGACAAGACAGGAAAAGACTCATTTTTACGAAAAGAAGAGAAACTGTCTCAGTATTAAGACAAGGCAAGGAACTCACTCAGTATTAAGAAAAGACCGGAACTGACTTAGAATTAAGAAAAGACGAGGAACTGACTCACTATTCAGATAAGACTAGGAACTGACTCGGTATTAAGACAAGGTGTGGAATTGACTCACTAATAATACAAAGCGTGTAACTGACTCAGTAATAAGAGAAGACGAGGAACTGACTCAGTATCAAGACAAAGAGAGGAACTGACTCAGTATCAAGATAAGACGATGAACTGTCTCATTGTTAAGCCAAGGCGAGGAATTGACTCAGTATCAAGACAAGACGAGAAACTGACTCATCTGTAAGACTAGTCAAGAAACTGACTCATTATTAAGAGAAGACGAGGGAACTGACTCACTATTAAGAAAAGGAGAGGAACTCACTCAGTATTAAACAAGACGAGTAACTGACTCAGTATTAAGACAAATTGAGAAACTGACTCAGTATTAAGATGAGACGATGAACTGTCTCATTGTTAAGCCAATTCGAGGAATTGACTCAGTGCCAAGACAAGACGAGAAACTGACTCATCATTAAGACTAGTCAAGGAACTGATTCATTATTAAGACAAGGCAAGGAACTAACTCACTATTAAGGCGAGGAACTGAACCACTATTAAGACAAGACAGAAACTGACTCAGTATTAAGACAAGACGAGGAACTGTCTCAGTATTAACACAAGGCGAGGAACAGACTCAGTATTAAGACAAGATAGTACCTGACTTACTATCAAGACAAGACGAGGAGCTGACTCATTATCTAGACAAGACGAGTAACTGACTCGGTATTAAGACAAGGCATGGAATTAACTCACTAGTAATACAAGGCTTGGAACTGACTCAGTATTAAGACAAGACGAGGTAATGGACTCATTATCAAGAGAAGGCGAGGAGCTGACTCATTAATAAGACTAGGCGAGGAACTGACTCAATATTCAGACAAGACGAGGAACTGACTCACTATTTAGACAAGACGAGGAACTGACTCATTATTTAGAAAAGGCATGGAACTGACTTACTATCAAGACAAGGCGAGTAACTAACTCATTATTAAGACAAGATGAGGAACTGAATCATTATCAAGACAAGGCGAGGAACTGACTCAACACTATGACAAGGCATGGAACTAACTAAGTATTAAGACAAGGTGAGGAACTGACTCACTAGAGAGACAAGGAGAGGAACTGCCCCAATATCAAACCAGACGAGGAAGTGACATAGTATTAAGACAAGGTAAGGAACTGACTCACTATCGAGACAAGGAGAGGAACTGCCTCAATATTAAACAAGGCGAGGAAGTAACACAGTATTAAGACAAGGCGAGGATCTGAATCTGTATTAAGACAAGACGAGGAAGTGACTCACTATTAATACAAGGCGTGGAACTGAATCACTATTAGGACAAGACAGGAACTGATTCAGTATTAAGAAAAGACGATGAACTGTCTCAGTATTAAGAGAAGTCAAGAAACTCCCTCAGTATTAAGACAAGATAGGAACTGACTTAGAATTAAGACGAGACGAGGAACTGACTCATTATTAAGATAAAACGAGGAACTGACTCGGTATTAAGACAAGGCTTGAAATTAACTTACTAATAATACAAGGCATGGAACTGACTCAGTATTAAGCTAAGACGAGGGAACTGACTCATAATCAAGACAAGGCGAGGAACTGACTCATTATTAAGACAAGGCGAGGAACTGACTCAATATTCAGAAAAGACGGGGAACTGACTCACTATTAAGACAAGAAGTGTAACAGATTCACTATTAAGACAAGACGAGTAACTGACTCATTATTAAGACAAGACGAGGAACTGACTCGGTATCAAGACAAGGTGTGGAATTAACTCGCTATTAATACAAGGCGTGGAACTGACTCAGTATTAAGACAAGACGAAGGAAATGACTAATTATCAAGACAAGGCAAGGAACTGATTCATTTATAAATCATGGGGAAAACTTGCTCCTTATCAAGACCATGCGAGGAATTAAATCAGTGTTAAGACAAGGTGACGAACTGATTCGCTATTGAGAAGAGGAGAGGAACTGACTCAGTATTAGACAAGACGAGCAACTGACTCAGTATTATGACAGGGACAGGAACTGAATTGATATTAAAACAAGGCGTGGAACTGACTCAGTATTAAGATAAGACGATGAACTGACTCATTGTTAAGCCAAGGTAAGTAATTAACTCACTAACAAGACAAGAAACTGACTTATTATTAAGACTAGGCAAGGAACTGACTCATTATTAAGACAAGGCGATTTACTGACTCACTATTGAGACTAGCCGAGGAACTGAATCACTATCAAGACAAGACTGGAACTGACTCAGTATTAAGACAAGACGGGGAACTATCTCACTATTAACATAAGGCGAGGAACAGGCTCAGTATTAAGACAAGGCATAAACTGACTTCGAATTAAGTCAAGACGAGGAATTGACTCATTAATAAGACAAGACGAGTAACTGACTCGGTATTAAGACGAGGCGTGTAATTAACTCACTATCAATACAAGGCTTGGAAATGACTCAATATTAAGACAGGACGAGGGAACTGACTCATTATCAAGACAAAGCGAGGAACTGACTCATTGATAAGACAAGGCGAGTAACTGACTCAATATTCAGACTAGACGAGGAACTGACTTACTATTAAGACAAGGAGAGGAACTGATTCACTATCAAGACAAGACGAGTAACTGACTCACTATTAAGACAAAAAATGTAGCTTAGTATTTAAGAAGAGGAGCTGAATCAGTATTAAGACAAGGAGAGGAACTGACTCTGTATTAAGACAAGACGAGGAAATGTCTCACTATTAAGACAAAACGAGGAACTGACTTACATTTAAGACAAGGTGAAGAAATCACTCAGTATCAAGATAACGCTAGGAACTGCCTTAGTATTAGTCAAGACGATGAACAGACTCATTGTTAAGCCAAGGTGAAGAATTGACTCACTATTAAGACAAGGCGAGAAACTAACTCTTTATGAAGACGAGGCGAGTAAGTGACTCACTATCAAGACAAGGCGAGGAACTGAATCACTATTAAGACAGGACAGGAACTGACTCAGTATCAAGACAAGACGAGGAACTGACTGACTATCAAGACAAGGCGAGGAACTGACTCAGTATTAAGACAAGACAGGAACTGACTAAGAATTACGACAAGACGAGGAACTTACTCATTATTAAGACAAAACTAGGAACAGACTCAGTATTACAACAAGGCCTGGAATTGACTCACTATTAATACAAAGCGTGGAGCTGACTCAGTATTAGGACAAGACCAGGGAACTGACTCATTATCAAGACAAGGCGAGGAACTGTCTCATTAATAGCACAAGGCGAGGAACTGAGTCAGTTTTCAGACAAGACGAGGAACTGTCTCACTATTAAGACAAGGAGGGAAACTGACTAACTGTTGAGACAAAACGAGGAATTGACTCATTATTAAGAATAGACGAGTAAGTGACTCATTATTAAAACAAGACAGGAACTGACAGTATTCAGAGAAGGTGTGGAACTGACACATTGTTAAAGCAGACGAGGAACTGACTCATCATTAAGACAACGCGAGGAACTTATTCAGTATTAAGACAAGACGAGGAACTGACCCACTATTAAAAGAAGAATAGGGTCTTACTCAGTATTTAGACAAGGCAAGGAATTGACTCAGTATCAAGACAAGACGAAAAACTGACTCGTTATTAAGACAAGGCGAGGAACTGACTCAGCATTAAGACAAGACGAGGAACTGACTCATTATTAAGACAAGTAGAGGAACTGACTCACAATTAAGACAAGGAGAGAAACTGATTCACTATTAAGACAATACAGGAGCTGACTCAGTATTAAGAAAAGACGTGGAACTGACTCAGTATCAAGACAAGGCGAGGAACTGACTCAGTATTAAGACAAGACAGGAATTTACTTAGTATCAAGACAAGTCGAGGAACTGAATTTTTATCAATACAAGACGAGGAACTGATTCATTATGAAGAAAACTCGTGGAATTAACTCAATATTAAAACAAGGCGTGGAACTGACTCAGTATTAAGACAAAACGAAGGAACTGATTCATTACTAAGACAGGGCGAGGAACTGACTCATTATTAAGAAAAGGCGAGGAACTGACTCAGCATCAAAGAAAAGACGAGGAACTGACTCACTCTTCAAACAAGGAGAGGAACTGACTCACTATCAAGACAAGATGAAATACTGACTCACTGTTAAGGAGGACTGACTCACTATTAAGAGAAGGCGAGGAACTGACTCATCATCAAAACAGGACGAGGAACTTACTAATTATTAAGACAAGACGAGGAACTTACTAATTATTAAGACAAGACGAAGAACTGACTCAGTTTTAAGAAAAGGCGTGGAACTGACTCATTATCAAGACAAGGCTTGGACTGACTCAAAATTAAGACAAAACGAGGGAACTGACTCGTTATCAAGACAAGGCGAGGAACTGACTCATTGGTAAGAAAAGGCGAGAAACTGACTCAGTATTTAGACAAGACGAGGAACTGACTCACTATTAAGACAAGGAGAGGAACTTACTCACTATCAAGACAAGACGAGGAACTGATTCAGCATTAAGACAAGAGGAGGAACTGATTCAGTATTAACACAAGGCGAGGAACTGACACAGTATTAAGGCAAGACAGTAACTGACTCAGTATTAAGACAAGACGAGGAACTGACTCATTATTAAGACAAGACGAGGAACTGACTCAGTTTTAAGACATGGTGTGAAATTGACTCACTATCAAGACAAGGCTTGAAACTGACTCAGTATTAAGACAAGACGAAGAAACTGACTCATTATTAAGACAAGGCGAGGAACTGACTTATTGCTAAGACAAGGCGAGAAACTGATTCAGTATTCAGACAAGACGAGGAACTGACTCACTCTTAAGACAAGGAGAGGAACTGACTCGCTATTAAGACGATTCGCTATTAATACAAGACGAGGAAGTGACTCACTATCAAGACAGGACGAGGAACTGACTTACATTTAAGACAAGGTGAAGAAATCACTCAGTATTAAGACAAGGAGAGGAACTGGCTCAGTATTAGAAAAGACGATGAACAGACTCATTTTTAAGCCAAGGCGAGGAATTAACTCACTATTAAGACAAGGCGAGGGACTAACTTATTTAGAAGACAAGGAAAGGATATGGATCAGTATCAAGACAAGGCAAGGAACTGATTCAGTATCAAGACATGGCGAGGAACTGCCTCAGTATTAAGACAAGACAGAACTGACTAGGAATTAAGACAAGACGAGGAACTGACTCATTATCAAGACAAGACTAGGAAATGACTCAGAATTACGACAAGGCCTGGAATTGACTCACTTTTAATACAAGGCTTGGAAATGACTCAATATTAGGACAAGACGAGGGAATTGACATTATCAACTCGGGTCGAGGAATTGTCTCATTAATAAGACAAGGCAAGGAACTGACTCAGTTCTCAGACAAGACGAGGAACTGCCTCATTATCGAGACAGGACCTGATTCATTATTAAAAAAAGACAGGAAATGACAGTATTAAGAGAAGGAGTGGAACTGACACATTATTGAGACAGACGAGGAACTGACTCATCATTAAGACAACGCAAGGAACTTACTCAGTATTAAGAAAAGACGAAGAAATGACCCATAATCAAAAGAAGAAGAGGAACTGACTCAGCATTAAGACAAGGCGAGGAACTGTCTCAGTATCAAGACAAGACGAGAAAGTGACTCATTATTAAGACAAGGCGAGGAACTGACTCAGTATTAAGACAAGACGAGGAACTGACTCATTATCAAGACAAGGCGAGGAACTGCATCACTATTAAGACAAAGCAAGGAACTAATTCACTATTAAGACAAGACAGGAACTGACTCAGTATTAAGAAAAGACTAGGAACTTACTCAGTATTAAGACAAGGCGAGGAACTGACTCAGTATTGAGACAAGACAGGAATTTACTTAGTATCAAGACAAGACGAGGACTGACGTTTTATTAATACAAGACGAGGAACTGACTCATTATGAAGAAAAGTCGTGGAATTGAATCAATATTAAGACACTGCGTGGAAATTGACTCAGTCTTAAGAAAAGACGAGGAAACTGATTCATTATTTAGACAAGGCGAGCAACTGATGCATTATCAAGACAATGCGAGTAACTGACTCAGTATTAAAGAAAAGACGAGGAACTGACTCACTATTCAGACAAGGAGAGGAACTGACTCACTAATGAGACAAGATGAGAATCTGACTCACTATCAAAACATAACGAGGATCTGACTCACTATTAAGACAAGGCGATCAACTGACTCAGTATTAAGGCAAGACAAGAACTGACTCAGTATTAAAACAAGACGAGGAACTGACTCATTATTAAGACAAGACAGAAAGTGACAGTATTAAAACAACGAGTAAAAGTGACTCATTAAGGCAAGACTAGGAACTGACTCATCATTAAGATAATGCGAGTAACTTACTCAGTACTAAAACAAGGCGAAGAAATGACTGATTATCAAGAGAAGAAGTGACTCAGTATTGCGACAAGGCGTTGAATTCACTCACTATTAAGACATAGCATGGAACAGACTAAGTAGTATGAGCAGACTAGGGAACTGACTCATTATTAAGACAAGGCAAGGAACTGACTCAGTATCAAGACAAAGCGAGGAACTGATTCAGTATCAAGAAAAGACAGGAACTGACTCAGTATTAAGACAAGGCGAGGAAGTGACTCAATATTAAGACAAGGAGAGGAACGAGCTCAGTACTAAAGAAGACGAGGAACTTACTCAGTATAACGACAAGGAGAGGAATTGACTCTGTGTTAGGACAAAACGAGAAACTGACTCACTATCAAGACAAGACGAGGAACTCACACACGTTTAAGACAAGAGGAACTGATTCTATATTAAGACAAGGCGAAAAACTGACTTAGTATTAAGACAAGATTAGTACTGATTCATTATTAAGACAAGGCAAGGAACTGACTCATTATTAAGACAAGGCGAGCAACTGACTCAGTATCAAAGAAAAGACGAGGAACTGACTCACTATTCAAACAAGGAGAGGAACTTACTCACTATCAAGACAAGACGAGGAACTGACTCACATTTAAGACAAGACGAGGAACTGACTCATTATTAAGACAAGACGAGTAACTGTCTCGGTATTAAGACATGGCGTGGAATTAACTCACTATTAATACAAGGCGTGGAACTGAGTTACTATTAAGATAGGACGAGAGAACTGACTTATTTTCAAGACAAGGCGAGGAACTGACTCATTGATAAGACAAGGCTAGGAACTGACTCAATATTCAGACAAGATGAGGAACTGTCTCACTATCAAGAGGAGAGGAACTGACTCACTATTAAGACAGGACGAGGAACTGACTCAGTATTAAGACAAGTCGAGGAACTGACTCATTATTAAGACAAGACAGGAACTGAGAGTATTAAGACAACGCATGGAACTGACTCATTATTAAGACAGACGAGGAACTGACTCATCATTAAGACAAAGCGAGGAATTGACTCAGTATTAAGACAAGACGAGGAACTGACTTATTATCAACACAAGGCGAGGAAATGACTCAGTATAAAGATATGACGAGGAACTGACTCATTTGTAGACAAGGCAAGGAACTGACTCACTATTAAGACAAGGCAAGGAACTGATTCACTATAAACACAAGACAGGAAATGACTCAGTTTTAAGAAAGGACGAGGAAATTACTTACTATCAAGACAAGACGAGGAGCTGACTAATTATCAAGACGAGATGGGAATTGACTCTATTAAGACAAGGCGTGGAACTGACTAAGTATTAACACAAGACGAGGGAACTGATTCATTATTAAGACAGGATGGGGGACTGACTCATCATTAAGACAAGGCGAGGAACTGACTCAGTATTCAGAAATTACTAAGAATTGACTCACTATTCAAAAAAGGAGAGGAAATAGATCACTATTAAGACAAGCAAATTTACACACTCACTATTAATACAACACCAGGAACTGACTCATTATTAAGAGGAGGAGAGGAACTGACTCAGTATTAGGGGAAGACAGGAACTGACTCAGTATTCTGACAAGACAAGGAATTGACAGTATTAAGATAAGGCGTGAAACTGACTCATTAAGACAAGAAGACAAACTGACTCATCATTACGACAAGGCAATGAACTTACTCAGTATTTAGACAAGATGAGGAAATAACTCACTATTACAACAAGAAGAGGAGCTAACTCAGTATCAAGACAAGGCATGGAATTGACTCACAATTAAGACAAGGGGGAATTGACTCAGTATTAAGACAAGATTAAGGAACTGACTCATTACTATGACAAGAGGAGAAACTGATTCAATATTAAGACAATTCGAGTAACTGACTCAGTATGAAAACAAGACAGAAACTGACTCAGTATTAAGACAAGACAAGGAACTGAGTCCTTAGTAAGACAAGGCATGGAACTGACTAACTATCAAGACAAGGCGAGGAACTGACTTATTATTAATACAAGATGAGGAACGAAGTCATTATTAAGACAATGCGGGGAATTGACTCAATATCAAGACAAGACCAGGAACTGACTCAGTATTAAGAAAAGGTGAGGAACTGATTCTTTATCGAGACAAAGAGAGGAACTGGCTCAATATTAAACAAGAAGAGAAACTGACACAGTGATAAGACAAGGAGAGGAACTGACTCTGTATTAAGACAAGGCGAGGAAATAACTCACTATTAATACATGGCGTGTAACAGAATCACTATTAAGACAAGACAGGAGCTGACTCATTATTAAGACAAGAAGAGGAACTGTCTCAGTATTACGACAAAGCAAGGAACTCACTCAGTATTAAGACAAGACAAGAACTGACTTAGAATTAAGACGAGACTAGGAACTGACTCATTATTAAGAGATAAGACTAGGAACTCACTCGGTATTAAACACAATGTGTGGAATTGACTCACTATTAATACAAGGCGTGGAACAGACTCAGCATTATGAGAAGACGAGGAACTGTCTCAGTATTAACACAAGGCGAGGAACAGACTCAGTATTAAGGCAAGACAGTAAATGACTTGGAATTGAGACAAGACGAGGATCTGACTCACTATTTAGACAAGACGAGTAACTATCTCGGTATTAAGACAAAGCATGGAATTAGCTCACTGTTGATAGAAGGCGTGGAACTGACTTAGTATTAAGACAAGACGAGGCAACTGACTCATTATCAAGACAAGGCGAAGAACTGACTCATTAATAAGACAAGACGAGGAACTGACTCAATATTCGAAGAAGACGAGGACCTGACTCAATGTCAAGACAAGACCGGAACTGACTCAGTATCAAGACAAGACCGGAACTGACTCAGTATTAAGACAAGAGGATCTGAGTCATTATTAAGACAAGGCATGGCACTGACTAACTATCAAGACAAGGCGAGGAACTGACTTATATTAATACAAGATGAGGAACTAACTCATTATTAAGACTAGGCGAGGAATTGACTCAATATTAAGACAAGGCAAGGAACCGACTCAGTATTAAGACAATGTGAGGAACTGATTCTCTATCGAGACAAGGAGAAACTGGCTTAGTACTAAACAAGACAAGGAACTGACACAGTAATAAGACAAGGAGAGGAACTGACTCTGTATTAAGACAAGGCGAGGAAATGACTTACTATTAATACAAGGCGTGTAACAGAATCATTATTAAGACAAGACAGGAAAGGACTCATTATTAAGAAAAGGAGAGAAACTGTCTAAGTATTAAGACAAGGCAAGGAACTCACTCAGTATTAAGAAAAGACAGGAGCTGACTTAGAATTAAGAAAAGACGAAGAACTGACTCATTATTCAGATAAGACTAGGAACTGACTCGGTATTAAGACAAGGTGTGGAATTGACTCACTATTAATACAAAGCGTGGAACTGATTTAGTATTAGAAGACGAGGTAACTGACTTACTATTAAGAAAAGGAGATTAACTGACTCAGTATTAAACAAGATAAGAAAATGACTCAGTATTAAGACAAAGAGAGGAAATGACTCAGTATTAAGATAAGACGATGAACTGTCTCATTGCTAAGCCAAGGCGAGGAATTGACTCAATATCAAGACAAGACGCGAAACTGACTCATCTGTAAGACTAGTCAAGGAACTGTCTCATTATTAAGAGAAGACAAGGGAACTGACTCACTATTAAGAAAAGGAGAGGAACTGACTCAGAATTAAACAAGACAAGGAACTGACTCAGCATTAAGACAAAAAGAGGAACTGACTAAGTATGAAGATGAGACGATGAACTGTCTCATTGCTGAGCCAATTCGAGGAATTGACTCAGTATCAAGACAAGACGAGAAACTGACTCATCATTAAGACTAGTCAAGGAAGTGACTCATTATTAAGACAAGGCGAGGAGCTAACTCACTATTAAGACAAGGCGAGGAACTGAATCACTATCAAGACAAGACAGACACTGACTCAGTATTAAGACAAGACGAGGAACTGTCTCAGTATTAACACAAGGCGAGGAACAGACTCAGTATTAAGACAAGATAGTACCTGACTTACAATTAAGACAAGACGGGGAACTGACTCGGTATTAAGACACGGCATGGAATTAACTCACTAGTAATGCAAGGCGTGGAACTGACTCAGTATTAAAACAGTATTAAAAATGGACTCATTATCAAAACAAGGCGAGGAGCTGACTCATTAATAAGACAAGGCGAGGAACTGATTCAATATTCAGACAAGACGAGGAACTGACTCACTATTTAGACAAGGAGTGGAACTGACTCACTATCAAGACAAGACGAGGAACTGACTCATTATTTAGACAAGGCATGGAAATGAATTACTATCAAGACAAGGCGAGGAACTGACCAATTATCAAGACAAGATGAGGAACTAACTCATTATCAAGACAAGGCGAGGAACTGACTCAACATTATGACAAGGCATGGAACTAAGTATAAGACAAGGTGAGGAACTGACTCACTATCGAGACAAGGAGAGG
Source organism: Panulirus ornatus (assembly GCF_036320965.1). Taxonomy (NCBI): domain Eukaryota; kingdom Metazoa; phylum Arthropoda; class Malacostraca; order Decapoda; family Palinuridae; genus Panulirus; species Panulirus ornatus. Next base: position 6,253,376 of record NC_092292.1, on the reverse strand, counting down.
AACTTGCTCAGTATTAAACAAGACGAGGAAGTGACACAGTATTAAGACAAGGTGAGGAACTGACTCACTATCAAGAGAAGGAGAGGAGCTGCCTCAGTATCAAACAAGACGAGGAAGTGACACAGTATCAAGACAAGGAGAGGATCTGAATCTGTATTAAAACAAGACAAGGAAGTGACTCACTATTAATACAAGGCGTGGAATTGAATTACTATTAGGACAAGACAGGAACTGATTCAGTATTAAGAAAAGACGAAGAACTGTCTCAGTATTAAGAGAAGTCAAGAAACTCACTCAGTATTAAGACAAGACAGGAATTGACTTAGAATTAAGACGAGACGAGAAACTGACTCATAATTATGATAGAATGGAGAACTGACTCGGTATTAAGACAAGGCTTAAAATTAACTCACTATTAATACAAGGCATGGAATTGACTCAGTATCAAGCGAAGACGAGGGAACTGACTCATAATCAAGACAAGGCGAGGAACTTACTCATTATTAAGACAAGGCGAAGAACTGACTCAATATTCAGAACAGACGAGGAACTGACTCACTATTAAGACAAAGAGTGTAACTGAATCACTAGCAAGACAAGACGAAGAACTGACTCAGTATTAAGACAAGACGAGTAACTGACTCATTATCAAGACAAGACAAGTAATTGACTCGGTATTAAGACAAGATGTGGAATTGACTCACTATTAATACAAGGCGTGAAACTGACTCAGTATTAAGACAAGACGAAGGAACTGGCTAATCATCAAGACAAGTCAAGGAACTGACTCATTTATAAAACCTGGGGAAGAACTTGCTCCTTATTAAGACCATGCGAGGAATTAAATAAGTGTTAAGACAAGGTGACAAACTGTCTCACTATTGAGAAGAGGAGAGGAACTGACTCAGTATTAGACAAAACGAGCAACTGACTCAGTATTAAGACAAGGAGAGGAACTGAATCTGTATTAAGACAAGACGAGGAACTGACTCACTATTAAGACAAGAAGAGGAACTGGCTCAGTATTAAGACAGGGATAGGAACTGACTTAGTATCAAAATAAGGCGAGGAACTGACTCATTATTAAGATAAGATGATGAACTGACTCATTGTTAAGCCAAGGCGAGGAATTGACTTACTATCAAGACAAGACAAGAAACTGACTTATTATCAAGAATAGGCATGGAACTGACTCATCATTAAGCCAAGGCGAAGAACTGACTCACTATTGGGACAAGGCGAGGAACTGAATCACTGTTAAGACAAGACTGGAACTGACTCAGTATTAAGACAAGACGGGGAACTATCTAAGTATTAACATAAGGCGAGGAACAGACTCACTATTAAGACAAGACTGGGAACTATCTCAGTATTAACATAAGGCGAGGAACAGACTCAGTATTAAGACAAGACATAAACTGCCTTGGAATTAAGACAAGACGAGGAACTGACTCATTGATAAGACAAGACGAGTAACTGACTCGATATCAAGACAAGGCGTGTAATTAACTCACTATCAATACTAGGCTTGGAAATGACTCAGTATTAAGACAGGACGAGGGTACTGACCCACTATCAAGACAAAGCGAGGAACTGACTCACTGATAAGACAAGGAGAGGAACTGACTCAATATTCAGACAAGACGAGGAACTGACTTACTATTAAGACAAGGAGAGAAACTGACTCACTATCAAGACAAAACGAAGAACTGACTCAGTATTAAGACAAGACGAGGAACTGACTCATTACCAAGACAAGACAGGAACTGACAGTATTAAGACAAGGCGTGGAACTCACTCATTTTCTAAGAAAGACGAGGAACTGACTCATCAGTAAGACAACGAGAAGACCTTCCTCAGTATTGAGACAAGACGAGGAACTGACTATTAAGAGACGAAGAGGAACTGACTCAGTATCAAGACAAGTCGAGGAACTTACTTATTATTAAGACAAGGCGAAAAAATGACTCAGTATTAAGATAGGACTAGGAACTGAACCATCATTAAGACAAGGCGAGGAACTGATTCACTGTTAAGACAAGGCAAAGAATTGATTGACTATCAACACAAGAGAGAAACTGATTCAGTTTTGAGAAAGGACGAGGAAATGATTTAGTATCATGACAAGACGAGGAACTTACTCATTATTAAGACGAGTTGTGGAATTGATTTTCTATTAAGACAAGGCGTGGAACTAACACAGAATTAAGACAAGACGAGGGAACTGATTCATTATCAAAACAGGACGAGGGACTGACTCATTATCAAGACTAGGCGAGGAACTGACTCAGTATTCAGAAATGACTAGGAACTGACTCACTATTCAGAAAAGGAGAGGAAATAAGTCGCTATTAAGATAAGAAAAGTAACTGACTCACTATCAAGACAAGACCAGGAACTGAGTCACTATTAAGACACGGCGAGGAACTGACTCAATATTAAGGCAAGACAGGAACTGACTCAGTATTCAGACCAAACGAGGAACCTACAGTATTAAGATAAGGCTTGGAACTGACTCATTAAGACAATGAGATGAACAGACTCATTAAGACAAGAAGATGAACAGACTCATCATTAAGACAAGGCGAGGAACTGACTTAGTATTTAGACAAGACGAGGAAATGACTCACTATTCAGACAAGAAGAGGAACTAACTCAGTATTAAGACAAGGCATGGAATTGACTCACTATTAAGACAAAGCGTGGAACTGACTCAGTATTAAGAAAAGACTACGAAACTGACTAATTACTAAGTCAAGGGGAGGAACTGACTCAATAACAAGACAATTCGAGGAACTGCCTCAATATCAAGACAAGACAGGAACTAACTCAGTATTAAGACAAGACGAGGAATTGAGTCATTATTAAGACAAGGCATGGAACTGACTAACTATCAAGACAAGGAGAGGAACTCACTTATTATTAATAAAAGAGGAGGAACTAAGCCATTATTAAGACAATGCGAGGAATTGACATCAATATTAAGACAAGACCAGTAACTGACTCAGTATTAAGAAAAGGTGAGGAACTGATTCTCTATCGTGACAAGGAGAGGAATTGGCTCAGTATTAAACAAGACGAGAAACTGACACAGTAATAAGACAAGAAGAACTGACTCTGTATTAAGACAAGGCGAGAAAATGGCTCACTATTAATACAATACGTGGAACAGAATCACTATTAAGACAAGAAAGGAACTGACTCATTATTAAGACAAGAAAAGAAACTGTCTCAGTACTAAGACAAGGCAAGGAACTCAGTATTAAGACAAGACAGGAACTGACTTAGAATTAAGACAAGACGAGGAACTGACTCACTATTAAGATAAGACGAGGAACTGACTCGGTATTAAGACGAGGCGTGGAATTAACTCACTATTAATGTAAGGCGTGTACCTGACTCAGTATTAAGAGAAGACAAGGGAACTGACTAATTGTCAAGACAAAGCAAGGAACTGACTCATTCATACGACATGGCGAGAAACTTGCTCCTTATTAAGACAAGGAGATGAATTGAATGAGCATTAAGGCAACGTGAGGAACTGACTCACTATGAGGAAGAGAAGAACTGACTCAGTATTCGACAAGACGAGGAACTGACTCATTCATAAGACAAGGAAAGGAACTTAATCTGTATTAAGACAAGGCGAGGAACTGACTCAATATTCAGACAAGACGAGGAACTGACTCACGATTAAGACAAAGAGTGGAACCGACTCACTATTAAGACGAGACAAGGAACTAACTCATTATTAAGACAAGACGAGGAACTGACTCATAATTAAGACAATACAGGAACTGACCCATTATTAAGACAAGACGAGGAACTGACTCATTATTGAGGCAAGGCGAGGAACTGGCTCAGTATTAAGACGACAAGACGAGGAACTGACTCATTATTAAGACAAAGCGAGGAATTGCCTCACGATCAAGACTAGGCGAGGAATTGATTCACTATTAACACAAGACTGAAAATGAATCACTTTTAAGAAAGGACGATGAATTGACTTAGTACCAAGCCAAGACGAAGAACTGACTCATTATCAAGACAAGTTGTGGAAATGATTCTCTATTAAGACAAGGCGTGGAACTAACTCACTATTAAGACAAGATGAGGGAACTGATTCATTATTAAGACAAGGCAAGGGATTGACTAATTATCAGGACAAGGCGAGGAAATGACTCACTATTCAGAAATGACTAGGAACTGACTCACTCTTCAGACCAGGATAGGAAAAAATCACTCTTAAGACAAAAAAATTTACTGACTCACTGTTAAGACAAGACGAAGAACTGATTCACTATTAAGACAAGGCGAGAGACTTACTCAGTATTAAGATAAGACGAGGAAATGACTCACCATTATGACAAGAAGAGGAACTGACTCAGTATTAAGACAAGGCATGGAATTGACTCACTATCATGACAAAGCGTGGAACTGACTCATTATTATCACAAGACTAGGGAACTGACTCATTACTAAGACAATGCGAGAAACTGACTTATTATTAAGACAAGGCGAGGTACTGACTCAGTATCAAGACAGGACAGGAACTGACTCAGTATTAAAACAAGACGAGGAACTGACTCATTATTAAGACAAGGTATGGAACTGACTCACTATCAAGACAAGGCGAGGAACTGACTCATTATTAGGACAAAATGAGGAACTAACTCATTATCAAGACAAGACAAGGAATTGACTCATTATGAAGACAAGGCAAGGAACTAAATCAGTATTGAGACAAGTTGAAGAAATGACTCTCTATCGAGACAAGGAGAGAAACTGGCTAAGTATTAAACAAGACGAGGAATTAACACATCATTAAGACAAGGAGAGGAACTGAATCTGTATTAAGACAAGACGCGGAAGTGACTCACTATTCATACAAGGCGTAGAACTGAATCACTATTAGAACAAGATAGGAACTGATTCATTATTAAGACAAGACGAGGAACTCAGTACTAAGAGAAGGCAAGGAACTCACTCAGTATTAAGACAAGAACTGACTTAGAATTAAGACGAGACGAGGAACTGACTCATTATTAAGACAATACGAGGAACTGACTCGACAGTAAGACAAGGCTTGGAATTGACTCACTATTAAAACAAGGCGTGGAACTGACCTAGTATTAAGACAAGACAAAATAACTGCTTCATCATCAAGACAAGGCGAGGAACTAACTCATTGATAAGACATGCCGAGGAACTTACTCAATATCCAGACAAGACGAGGAACTGACTCACTAATAGAACGATAAGAGGAACTGACTCACTATCAAAATGATACGAGGAATTGACTCACTATTAACACAAGATGAGGAACTAACTCATTATTAAGACTAGGCAGTAACTGACATTATTAAGACAAGGCGTAAAACTGACTCATTATTAAGACAGACGAGGAGCTGACCTACTATCAAGACAAGAAGAGGAACTGACTCACTATTAAGACAAGACAAGGAACTGACTCAGTGTTAGGACAAGAGGAGGAACTGATTCATTATCAAGACAAGATAGAAACTGACAGTATTGAGACAAGGCGTGGAAGTTACTCATTATTAAGATAGACGACAAATGACTCATCATTAAGAGAACGCGAGGAACTTACACAGTATTAAGACAAGACTAGGAACTGACTCACTATTAAGAAAAGCAGAGGAACTAACTCAATATTAAGTCAAGGTGATTAACTGACTTAGTATTAAGATAAGACGAGGAACTGACTCACTATTAAGACAAGGCGAAGAATTGACTCAGTATTCGGACAAAACGAGGAATTCACTCATTATTGAGACAAGGCGAGGAACTAACTCACTGTTAAGAGAAGTCGAGGAACTGATTCACTATAAACACAAGACAGGAACTCCCTCAATTTTAAGAAAGGACTAGGAAATGACATAGTATCAAGACAAGACGTGGAACTGACCCACTATTAATACAAGACAAGGAACTGACTTATTATTAAGACAAGTTGAGGAATTGACTCTCTATTGAGAGAAGACGTGGAACTGACTAAGTATTAAGAAAAGACGAGGGAATTGATTCATTATTAAGACAAGGCGAGGGACTGACTCATTATTAAGATAAGGCGAGGAACTGATTCAGTATTCAAAAATAGCAAGGAACTGACTCACTGTTCAGACCACGAGTGAAAATAAATCACTATTAAGACAAAAAAGGAACTGACTGACTACTAAAACAAGGCGAGGAACTGACTCAGTATTAAGGCAAGACAGGAACTGACTCAGTATTCAGACAAGACGAGGAACTGACATATTTGTAAGACAAGACAGGAACTGACAGTATTAAGATAAGGTGTAGAACTGACTCATTAAGACAAGAATAGGAACTGACTCATCATTAAGACAAGGCGAGGAACTTGCTCAGTGTTAAGGCAAGACGAGTAAATGACTCACTATTAAGTATTCAGTATTTCAGACGCACTCTTCAGACCAGGATATGAAAAAAATTACTCTTAAGATCTTACAAAAAAATTTACTGACTCACTGTGAAGACAAGACGAAGAACTGACTCACTATCAAGACAAGGCGAGGAACTTACTCAGTATGAAGATAAGACGAGGAAATGACTCACCATTATGACAAGAAGAGGAAGTGACACAGTATTAAGAGAAGGCATGGAATTGACTCACTATTAAGACAAGGCGTGGAACTGACTCAGTATCATCACAAGACTAGGGAACTGACTCATTACTAAGACAAGGTGAGAAACTGACTTATCATTAAGACAAGGCGAGGAACTGACTCAGTATCAAGACAGGACAGGAACTGACTCATTATTAAGACCAGGCATGAAACTGACTCACTATCAAGACAAGGCGAGGAACTGACTCATTATTAAGACAAAATGAGGGACTAACTCATTATCAAGACAAGACAAGGAATTGACTCATTATTAAGCACGACAAGGAACTGAATCAGTATTGAGACAAGCTGAGGAAATGACTCTCTGTCGAGACAAGGAGAGAAACTGGCTCAGTGTTAAACAAGACGAGGAATTAACACATCATTAAGACAAGGAGAGGAACTGAATCTGTATTAAAACAAGACGCGGAAGTGACTCACTATTCATACAAGGCGTAGAACTGAATAACTATTAGGACAAGATAGGAACTGATTCAGTATTAAGACAAGACGAGGAACTCAGTATTAAGAGAAGGCAAGGAACTCACTCAGTATTAAGACAAGACAGGAACAGACTTAGAATTAAGACGAGACGAGGAACTGACTCATTATTAAGACGATACGAGGAACTGACTTGACAGTAAGACAAGGTTTGAAATTGACTCACTATTAACAGAGGGCGTGGAACTGACTCAGTATTAAGACAAGACAAAATAACTGCTTCATCATCAAGACAAGGCGAGGAACTAACTCATTGATAAGACATGCCGAGGAACTTACTCAATATCCATACAAGACGAGGAACTCACTAATAGAACGATGAGAGGGACTGACTCACTATCAAAACAATACGAGGAATTGACTCACTATTAACACAAGATGAGGAACTGACTCATTATTAAGACAAGGCAGTAACTGACATTATTAAGACAAGGCGTAAAACTGACTCATTATTAAGACAGACGAAGAGCTGACCTACTAAGACAAGAAGAGGAACTGACTCACTATTAAGACAAGGAACTGACTCAGTATTAGGACAAGAGGAGGAACTGATTCATTATCATGACAAGATAGACACTGACAGTATTGAGACAAGGCGTGAAAGTTACTCATTATTAAGATAGACGACAAATGACTCATCATTAAGACAACGCGAGGAACTTACTCAGTATTAAGACAAGACTATGAACTGACTCACTATTAAGAAAAACAGAGGAATTAACTCAATATCAAATCAAGGTGAGGAACTGACTTAGTATTAAGACAAGACGAGGAACTGACTCATTATTAAGACAAGGCGAAGAATTGACTCAGTATTCAGACAAGACGAGGAATTCACTCATTATTGAGACAAGGCGAGGAACTAACTTTGTTAAGAGAAGTCGAGGAACTGATTAACTATAAACACAAGACAGGAGCTCCCTCAATTTTGAGAAAGGACTAGGAAATGACATAGTATCAAGACAAGACGAGGAACTGACTCACTATTGATACAAGACAAGGAAATGACTTATTATTAAGACAAGTTGTGGAATTGACTCTATTAAGAGAAGACGTGGAACTGACCAAGTATTAAGAGAAGACGAGCGATTTGATTCATTATCAAGACAAGGCGAGGGACTGACTCGTTATTAAGATAAGGCGGGGAACTGCTTCAGTATTCAGAAATAGCAAGGAACTGACTCACTGTTCAGACCACGAGTGGAAATAAATCACTATTAAGACAAAATAAGGTACTGACTGACTATTGAGACAAGGCGAGGAACTGACTCAGTATTAAGGCAAGACAGGAAATGACTAAGTATTCAGACAAGACGAGGAACTGACACATTTGCAAGACAGGACAGGAACTGATAGTATTAAGATAAGGCGTGGAACTGACTCATTAAGACAAGAATAGGAACTGACTCATCATTACGACAAGGCGAGGAACTTGCTCAGTGTTAAGACAAGACGAGTAAATGACCCACTATGAAGACAAGAAGAGGAACTGACTCTGTATTAAGACAAGGCATGGAATTGACTCACTGTTAAGACAAGGCGTGGAACTGACTCAGGATTAAGAAAAGACTAGGGCACTGACTCATTATTAAGAAAAGACGAGGAACTGACACAGTATTGAGACAAAGCGAGGAACCGACTCAGTATCAAGACAAGACAGGAACTGACTCAGTATTAAGACACGACGAGGAACTGACTCATTATTAAGAAAAGGCTTGGAACTGAATCACTATCACGACAAGGTGAGGAACTGACTCATTATCAAGACAAGATGATGCACTATTTCATTATCCGGGCCAGCCGAAGAATTGACTCATTATTAAGACAAAGCAAGGAACTGACTCAGTATTAAGATAAGGTGAGGAACTGGCTCTCTACCGACAGAAACACAAGAACTGTCTCAGTATTAGACAAGACGAAGAACTGACACAGTATTAAGACAAGATAAGGAACTGTCTCAGCATTAAGACAAGGCAAGGAACTCACTTAGGATTAAGACATGCATTATAAGGACTGACTTAGAATTAAGACAAGACGAGGAACTGACTCACTATTAAGATAAAACGAGGAACTGACCCCGTATTAAGGCAAAGTGTGGAACTGACTCACTATTAATGCAAGTCGTGGAACTGACTCAGTATTAAGACAAGACGAGGGAACTGACTTATTATCAAGACACGGCGAGGAACTGACTCACTGATAAGACATGGCGAGGAACTTACTCAGTATTCAGACAGGTCGAGGAACTGACACACTATTAAGACGATGAGAGGAACTAACTCACTATTAAGACAAGACGAGGAATTGACTCAATATCAACACAAGATGAGGAATTGACTGATTATTAAGAAAAGACAGTAACTGACATTATTAAGACAAGGCGTGGAACTGACCCTTTACTAAGAGAGACAAGGAACTGACTCATCATTAACACAACGCGAGAAACTTACTTAGAATTAAGACAAGACGAGAGACTGATTCACTATTAAGACAAGACGAAGAACTGACTCATTATTGAGAGAAGACGAGGAACTGACTCAGTGTTAAGATAAGACGGGGAACGGACTCAGTATTAAGACAAGGCAAGGAACTGATTCATTATCAAAACAAGGCGAGGAACTGACTCACTATTAAGACAAGACGAGGAACTGACTCAATAGTAAGACATAGCGAGGAACTGACTTACTATTAAGACAAGGCGAGGAACTAAATTACTATTAACACAAGACAGGAACTGGCTCAATTTTAAGAAAGGACAAGGAACTGACTTGTTATTAAGACAAGATGAACTGATTCATTATTGATTCATTATGAAGACAAGTTATGGAATTGACGCACTATTAAGACAAGGCATGAAACTGACTGAGTATTAGGACAAGACGAGAGAATTGATTCATCATTAAGACAAGGCGAGGTACTGGCTCATTATTAAGACAAGGTAAGGAACTGACTCAATATGCAGAAAAGACGAGGAAGTGACTCACTATTAAGACAAGACGAGGAAGTGACTCACTATTAAGAAAAGACGAGGAACTGACTTATCATTAAGAAAAACGAGAAACTGTTTTATCATTAAGACAACGTGAGGAACTTAGTCAGTATTAAGACAAGACAAGGAACTGACTCATTATTAAGACAAAAAGAGGAATGGACTCAGTATTAGGACAAGGGAACAAACTGACTCAGTATAAGATAAGACGGGGAACTGACTCACTATTACGAAAGAGAGGAACTGATTCACTATTAACACAAGGCAGGAACTGACTCAGTTTTAAGAAAGGACGAGGAACTGACTTAGTATCAAGACAAGAAGAGGAACTGTATCATTATCAATAAAATACGGGGAACTGACTCATTATTAAGAGAAGTTCTAGAATTGACTCACTATTAAGACAAGGCGTAAAACTGACTCAGTATTAAGACAACACGAGGGAACTTATTCATTATCAAGACAAGGCGAGGAACTGACTCATCATTAAAACAAGGCGAGGAAATGACTCAGTATTAAGGCAAGGCAGGAACTGACTTAGTATTCAGTTAAGACGAGGATCAGACTCTTTAGTAAGACAAGAAAGGAGCTGACAGTATCAAGACAAGGCTTGGAACTGACTCATTAAGACAAGACGAGTAATTGACTCATCATTAAGACAAGGCGAGGAATTTATTGAGTATTAAGAGAAGACGAGGAAAAGACTCACTATTAAGACAAGAAGAGGAACTAACTCAGTATTAAGAGAAAACGAGGAACTAACTCATTATTAAGAGAAGGCATGGAGATGACTTACTATCGAGACAAGGAGAGGAACTGATTCAGTATTAAGACAATATGAGGAACTAACTCATCATTAAGACAAGGCGAGTCATTGACTCATTAGTAAGACAAGGCAAGGAACGGACTCAGTATTAAGACAAGGTGAGTACCTAACTCTCTAACTAGACAAGAACTGGCTCAGTATCAAACAGGACGAAGAACTGACTCAGTATTAAGAGAAGGAGAGGAACTGACTCTGAATTATGACAAGAGGGAATGTACCACTATCTTAACAAGGCGTGGGAATAAATCACTTTTAAGAGAAGAAAGGAACTGACTCACTATTAAGACAAGACGATAAACTGTCTCGGTATTAAGACAAGGCGAGGAATTGACTCAGTATTAAGACAGGACAGGAACAGACTTAAAATTAAGACAAGACGAGGGACTGACTCATTATTAAAACAAGATGAGGAACTGACTCGGTTTTAAGAGAAGGCGTGGAATTGACTCAATATTAATAGAAGGCGTGGAACTGACTCATTATTAGGACAAGACGAAGGAACTGACTCAATATCAAGACAAGGCGTGGAACTTACTCATTGATAACACAAGGAGAGGTACTTACTCATCATTCAGACAAGACGAGGAACTGACTCGCTATTAAGACAAGGAGAGGAACTGACTCACTATTGAGACAGAAAGATGAACTAACTCAATATTTAGACGAGACGAGAAACTGACTCATTAATAAGGCAAGACAGTAACTGACAGTATTAAGACAAGACGTGGAACTGACTCATTATTAAGACAGAGAAGAAACTGACTCATCATTAAGACACGCGAGGAGCTTTCTCAGTATTCAGACAAGAAGAGGAACGGTCTAACTATTAAGGCAAAAGGAGGAACTGACTCAGTTTAAAGATAAGGCGAGGAACTGACTCGTTATTAATAGAAGGCGAGAAACTGACTCACTATTAAGACAAGAAGAGGAACTGATTCATCATGATGAAAAAGCGAGGAACTCACTAACTATTAAGACAAGGCCAGGAACCGATTCACTATCAACACAAGACAGGAACTGACCCAGTTTTGATAAAGGACGAGGAAATGATTTACTATCAAGACAAGACGATGAACTGACTCATTATTAATAGAAGACGAGGAAATGACTCATTATTAGGACAATATGTAGAATTGACTCACTATTAAGAAAAGGCATAGAACTGACTCAGTATTAAGGCAAGATAGGAACTGACTTAGTATTCAGACAACGCAAGGAACGGACTCCATAGTAAGACAAGAAAGGAGCTGACAGTATTAAGACAAGGAGTGGGACTGACTCATTAAGACAAGACGAGGAACTGACTCATCTGTAAGACAAGGTAAGGAACTTTCTGAGTATTAAGAGAAGACGAGGAAATGACTCACTATTAAGACAAGAAGAGGAACTGACTCAGTATTAAGACAAATCCAGGAACTAACTCATTATTAAGAGAGGACATGGAACTGACTTATTATCAAGACAAGGCGAGGAACTGATTCAGTATTAAGACAAATTGAGGAACTAACTCATTATTAAGACAAGGCGAGGACTGACTCATTATTAAGACAAGGCAAGGAACGGACTCAGTATTAAGACAAGGTGACGAACTGACTCTATCGAGACAAGGAGAAGAACTGGCTCATATTATACAGGACGAAGAACTGACTCAGTATTAAGACAAGAGGAAGTGACTCACTATTGAAACAAGGCGTGGAACTAAATCACTATTAAGAGAAGAAAGAAACTGACTTAGAATTAAGACAAGACGATAAACTGTCTCAGTATTAAGACAAAATAGGAACTGATTTAGAATTAAGACAAAACGAGGAACTGACTCGGTTTTAAGACAAGGCACGGAATTGACCCACTGTTAATAGAAGGCGTGGAACTGACTCAGCATTAGGACAAGACGAAAGAACTGAGTAATTATCAAGAGAAGGTGAGGAACTGACTCATTGCTAACAAAAAGCGAGGGACGTACTCAGTATTCAGAAAAGACGAGGAACTGACTCACTATTAAGACAAGGCGAGGTACTGACTCAGCAGTAAGGGAAGACAGGAAGTGACTCAGTATTCTGACAAGACGAGGAACTGACAGTATTAAGATAAGGCGAGGAACTGACTCATTAAGACAAGAAGATGAACTGACTCATCATTAAGACAAGGCGAGGAACTTACTCTGTATTTAGACAAGACGAGGAAATGACTCACTATTTAGAAAAGAAGAGGAGCTAGCTCAGTATCAAGACTAGGCATGGAATTGACTCACTATTAAGACAAAGCGTGGAACTGCCTCAGTATTAAGACAAGACTAGGGAACCGACTCATGACTAAGACGAAGGGAGGAAATGACTCAATATTGACAATTCGAGGAACTGACTAAGTATCAAGACAAGCGAGGAACTAACACAGTACTTAGACAAGACGAGGGACTGACTCATTATTAAGACAAGGTGAAGAACTGACTCAGTATTCAGAAATGATTAGGAAGTGACTCACTATTCAGAAAGAAAATTAACTGACTTACTATTAAGACAAAACCAGGAACTGAGTCACCATTAAGACAAGGCGAGGAACGAACTCAATGTTAAAGCAAGACAGGAACTGACTCAGTATTCAGACAAGACGAGGAACCGACAGTATTAAGATAAGACTGGAACTGACTCATTGAGACAAGAAGATGAACTGACACATCAGTAAGACAAGGCGAGGAACTTACTCAGTATTTAGACAAGACGAGGAAATGACTCACTATTAAGACAAGAAGAGGAGGTAACTAAGTATCAAGACAAGGCATGGAATTGACTCACTTTTAAGACAAAGCTTGGAACTGACTCAGTATTAAGACAATACTAGGAAACTGACTAATTATCAAGACAAGGGAAGGAGCTGACTCAATATAGACAATTCGAGGAACTGACTCAGCGTCAACACAAGACGGGAACCAACTCAGTATTAAGACAAGACGAGGAATTGATTCATTATTAAGACAAATCAAGGAACTGACTAACCATGAAGACAAGGCGAGGAACTGACATATTTTTAATACAAGATGAGGAAATAAGTCATTATTAAGACAATGCGAGGAATTGACTCAATATTAAGACAAGACCAGGAACTGGCTCAGTATTAAACAAGACGAGGAACTGACACAGTGATAAGACAAGGAGAGGCACTATCTCTGTATTAAGACAAGGCGAGAAAATGACTCACTATTAATACAATGCGTGGAACAGAATCACTATTAAGACAAGACAGGAAAAAACTCATTATCAAGACAAAGAAAGAAACTGTCTTAGTACTAAGACAAGGCAAGGAACTCAGTATTAAGACAAGACAGGAACTGACTTAGAATTAAGGCAAGGCGAGGAACAGACTCATTATTAAGATAAGACGAGGAACTGACTCGGTATTAAGACAAGGCGTGGAATTAACGCACTATTAATACAAGGTGTGTAACTGACTCAGTATTAAGAGAAGACGAGGGAACTGACTAAATATCAAGAGAAGACAAGGAACTGACTCATTTATAAGACATGGCGAGGAACTTGCTCCTTATTAACACAAGGAGATGAATTGAATCAGCATTAAGACAACGTGAGGAACTGACTCACTATTGAGAAGAAGCGAGGAACTGCCTCAGTATCAGACAAGACGAGGAAAGGAACTGAATCTGTTTTAAGACAAGGCGAGGAACTGACTCAATATTCAGACAAGACGAGGAACTGACTCACTATTAAGACAAGGACTGGAACTGACTCACTATTAAGACAAGACGAGGAACTGACTCATTATTGAGACAAGGCGAGGAACTGGCTCAATATTAAGACAAGACGAGGAACTGACTCATTATTAAGACAAGGCTAGGAACTGACTCATGATTAAGATTAGGCGAGGAACTGATTCACTATTAACAGAGGACTGAAAATGAATCATATATAAGAAAGGACGATGAAATTACTTAGTAAAAAGCCAGGACGAAGAACTGACTCATTATTGATACAAGACGAGGAACTGACTCATTATGAAGACAAGTTTTGGAATTGATTCTCCATTAAGACAAGGCGTGTAACTATCTCAGTATTAAGACAAGGCGTGGAACTAACTCAGTATTTAGACAAGATAAGGGAACTGATTCATTAATAAGACGAGGCAAAGGACTGACTCATTATTAAGAGAAGGCGAGGAAATGACTCAATATTCAGAAATAACTAGGAACTGACTCACTCTTCAGAGCAGGAGAGGAAAAAAATCACTGTTAAGACAAGAAATTTAACTGACCCACTGTTAAGACAAGACGAAGAGCTGACTAACTAGTAAGATAAGGCGAGGAACTTACTCAGTATTAAGACAAGACTAGGAAATGACTCACTATTATAACAAGAAGAGGACCTGACTCAGTATTAAGGCAAGGCATGGAATTGACTCACTATTAAGTCAAGGCGTGGAACTGACTCAGTATTATCACAAGACGAGGAACTAACTCCGTATTAAGACAAGACGTGGAACTGACTCATTATTAAGACAAGGCATGGAACTGACTCACTATCAAGACAAGGCGAGGAACTGACTCATTATTAAGACGAGCATGGAACTGACTCACTATCAAGACAAGGCGAGGAACTGACTCATTATTAAGACAAAATGAGGACCTAACTCACTATCAAGACAAGACAAGGAATTGACTCATTATCAAGACAAGGCAAGGAACTGAATCTGTACTAAGACAATGTGCGGAACTGACTTTTTATCGAGACAAGGAGAGAAAATGGCTCAGTATTAAACAAGACGAGAGACGAACACAACATTAAGACAAGGAGAGGAACTGAATCTGTATTAAGACAAGACGCGGAAGTGACTCTCTATTCATATAAGGCGTGGAACTGAATCACTATTAGGACAAGATAGGAACTGATTCAGTATTAAGACAAGACGAGGAACTATTTCAGTATTACGAAAAGGCAAGGACGTCACTCAGTATCAAGACAAGACAGGAACTGACTTAGAAATAAGACGAGACGAGGAACTGACTTATTATTAAGGCAATACGAGGAACTGACTCAACGTTCTGACAAGGTTTAGAATTGACTCACTACTAATACAAGGCGTGGAACTGACTCAGTATAAAGACAAGGCAAGTGAACTGACTCATCATCAAGACAAGGCGAGAAACTAACTCATTGATAAGATATGCTGAGGAACTTACTCAATATTCAGACAAGACGAGGAACTGACTCACTATTAAAACAAAACGAGGTATTGACTCACTATTAACACAAGAAGAGAAACTGACTCATTATTAAGACAAGGCAGTAACTGGCATTCTTAAGACAAGGCGTAAAACTGACTCATTATTAAGACAGACGAGGAGCTGACCTACTATGAAGATAAGAAGAGGAACTGACTCACTATTAAGACAAGACAAGGAACTGACTCGGTATTAAGATAAGAGGAGGAATTGATTCATTATCAAGACAAGATAGAAACTGACAGTACTGAGCAAGGAGTGCAAGTTACTCATTATTAAAACAGACGAGAAATGACTCTTCGTTAAGACAACGCGAGGAACTCACAAAGTATTAAGACAAGATGAAGAACTGACTCACAATTAAGAAAAGAACTAACTCAATATTAAGTCAAGGTGAGGAACTGACTTAGTAGTAAGACAAGACGAGGAACTGATTCATTATTAAGACAAGGCGAAGAACTGACTCAGCATTTAGACAAGACGAGGAATTCATTCATTATTAAGACAAGGAGAGTAACTAACTCACTATTAAGACAAGACGAGGAACTGACTCAGTATCAAGACAAGACAGGAACTGACTAAGTATTAAAACACGACGAGGAATTGACTCAAGAAAAGGCTTGGAACTGACTCAATATCACGACAAGGAGAGGAACTGACTCATTATCTAGACAAAATGATGAACTAACTCATTATTCAGCCAAGGAACTGACTCATTATTAAGGCAAAGCAAGGAACTGACTCAGTATTAAGACAAGTTGAGAAACTGACTCTCTATCGAGACAAACAGAGGAGGTCTCAGTATTAAACAAGACGAAGAACTGACACAATATCAAGACAGGGAGAGGAACTGAATCTGTATTAAAACAAGACTAGGCAGCGACTCACAATTAATACATGGCGTGGAACTGAATCACTATTAAGACAAGACAGGAACTGGTTCAGTATTAAGACAAGACAAGGAACTGTCTCAGTATTAAGACAAGGCAAGGAACTTACTCAGTATGAAGACATGACAAGAATTGACTTAGAATTAAGACAAGATGAGGAACTGACTCATTATTAACATAAAACGAGGAACTGACCCGGTAGTAAGAAAAGATTTTTAATTGACTCACTATTAATACAAGGCGTGGAACTGACTTAGTATTAAGACAAGACGAGGGTTCATTATCAAGACAAGGCGAGGAACTGACTCATTGATAAGACATGGCGAGGAACTTACTCAGTATTCAGACAAGACGAGGAACAGACTCGCTTTTAAGACGATGAGAGGAACTGACTCACTATTAAGACAAGACGAGGAAGTGACTCAAATATTGATACAAGATGAGGAACTGACTCATTATTAAGACAAGACAGTAACTGACATTATTAAGACAAAGCGTGGAACTGACTCGTTATTAAGAGAGACAAGGAACTGACTCATCTTTAAGACAACGCGAGAAACATACTCAGTATTAAGACAAAACGAGAAACTGATTCCCTATTAAGACAAGACGAAGAACGGATTCATTATTGAGAGAAGGCGAGGAACTGACTCAGTGTTAAGATAAGACGGGGAACTGATTCAGTATTAAGACAAGAGAAGGAACTGACTCATTATCAAGACAGGAAGAGGAAATGATTCAGTACTAAGACAAGGCGAGGATCGGACTCGTTAGTAAGACAAAGCGAGGAACTGACTTACTATTAAGAAAAGGCGAGAAACTAAATTACTATTAACACAAGACGGGAACTGACTCAATTTTAAGAAAGGACAAGGAACTGACTTATTATTAAGACAAGACGATGAACTGACTCACTATTGATACGAGGAATAGATTCATTATTACGAAAAGTTGTGGAATTGACTCACTATAAGACAAGGCATGGAACTGTCTGAGTATTAGGACAAGACGAGAAAACTGATTCATTATTAACACAAGGCGAGGTACTGGCTCATTATTAAGACAAGGCAAGGAACTGACTCAATATGCAGAAAAGACGAGGAAGTGACTCACTATTAAGACAAGACGAGGAAGTGACTCATTATTAAGACAAGACAAGGAACTGATTCATTATTAAGACAAACGAGAAACTGACCCATCATTAAGACAACGTGAGGAACTTAGTCAGCATTAAGACAAGACAAGGAACTGACTCATTATTAAGACAAGAAGAGGAACGGACTCAGTATTAAGAGAAGGGAAGGATCTGACTCAGTATAGGACAAGATGAGGAACTGACTCCATATTAAGTAAGGGCGAGGAATTGACTCACTATTAAGGCAAGATGAGGAATTGATTCACTATTAACACAAGACAGGAACTGTCTCAGTTTTAAGAAAGGACAAGGAACTGACTTAGTATCAAGACAAGAAGAGGAACTGTATCATTATTAATAAAAGACGGGGAACTGGCTCATTATTAAGAGAAGTTCTGGAATTGACTCACTATTAAGACAAGGCGTAAAACTGACTCAGTATTAAGACAAGGCGAGGAAACTGATTCATTATTAAGACAAGGCGAGGAACTGACTCAATATTAAGGCAAGACAGGAACTGACTTAGTATTCATTTAAGGCGAGGAACAGACTCCTTAGTAAGACAAGAAAGGAGCTGACAGTATTAAGACAATGCTTGGAACTGACTCATTAAGACAAGACTAGGAACTGACTCATCATTAACACAAGGCGAGAAATTTACTGAGTATTAAGAGAAGACGAGGAAATGACTCACTATTAAAACAAGAAGAGTAACTAACACAGTATTAAGAGAAAGCGAGGAACTAACTCATTATTAAGTGAAGGCATGGAACTGACTTACTATGAAGACAAGGCGAGGAACTGATTCAGTATTAAGACAATATGAGGAACTAACTCATCATTAAGACAAGGCAAGGAATTGACTCATTATTAGGACAAGGCAGAGAACGGACTCAGTATCAAGACAAGGTGAGGAGCTAACTCTCTATCGAGACAAGAAGAACTGGCTCAGTATCAAACAGGACGAAGAACTGACTCAGTATTAAGAGAAGGAGAGGAACTGACTCTGAATTATGTCAAGAGGAAATGTATCACTATCAGAACAAGGCGTGGAACTAAATCACTTTTAAGAGAAGAAAGGAACTGACTCAGTATTAAGACAAGACGATAAACTGTCTCAGTAGTAAGACAAGGCGAGGAATTAACTCAGTATTAAGACAAGGCAGGAACTGACTTAGAAGTAAGACAAGACGAGGAGCTGACTCATTAATAAAACAAGACGAGGAACTGACTCGGTTTTAAGAGAAGGCGTGGAATTGACTTGATATTAATAGAAGGCGTGGAACTGACTCAGTATTAGGACAAGACGAGGGAACTGACTCACTATCAAGACAAGGCAAGGAACTTACTCACTGATAACACAAAGCCAGGTACTTACTCGGTATTCAGACAGCATGAGGAACTGACTCACTATTAAGACAAGGAGAGGAACTGACTCACTATTAGGACAAAAAGATGAACTAACTCAGTATTAAGACAAGACGAGGAACTGACTCATTGTTAAGACAAGAAAGTAACTGACAGTATTAAGACAAGTCGTGGAACTGACTCATTATTAAGACAGAAAAGGGACTGACTCATCATTAAGACAACGCGAGGAGCTTACTCAGTATTGAGACAAGACGAGGAACGGTTTAACTATTAAGGCAAAAAGAGGAACTGACTCAGTATTAAGACAAGGCGAGGAACTGACTCACTATTAATACAAGACGAGGAACTGACTCATTATTAAGACAAGGCGAGAAACTGACTCAGTATCAAGGCAAGAAGAGGAAGTGACTCATCATCATGACAGGATGAGGAACTCAGTAACTATTAAGACAAGGCGAGGAACTGATTCACTGTTATCACAAGACAGGAACTGACCCAGTTTTGAGAAAGGACAAGAAAATGATTTAGTATCAATAAAAGACGGTGAAATGACTCATTATTAATACAAGACGAGTAATTGATTCATGATTAGGACAAGATGTAGAATTGACTCACTATTAAGACAAGGCATGGAACTGACTCTGTATTAAGGCAAGATAGGAACTGACTTAGTATTCAGACAAGACGAGGAAGGGACTCCTTAGTAAGATAAGAAAGGAGTTGACAGTTTTAAGACAAGGCGTGGAACTGATTCATTAAGAAAAGACGAGAAACTGACTCATCATTAAGACAAAGAGAGGAACTTACTAAATATGAAGAGAAGACGAGGAAATGACTCACTATTAATACAAGAAGAGGAACTGACTCAGTATCAAGACAAGTCGAGGAATTGTTCATTAATAAGAGAAGGCATGGAACTGGCTTACTATCAAGACAAGGCGAGGAACTGATTTAGTATTAAGACAAGATGAGGAACTAACTCATTATTAAGACAAGCAGAGGAATTGACTCATTATTAAGAAAAGTCAAGGAACGGACTCAGTATTAATACAAGGTGAGGAACTGACGCTCTATCGAGATAAGGAAAAGAACTGGCTCATATCAAATAGGACGAAGAACTGACTCAGTATTAAGACCATTAGAGGAAATGACTCTGTATTAGAACAAGAGGAAATGGCTCACTATAAAAACAATGCGTGGAACTAAATCACTATTAAGAGAAGAAAGGAACTGATTCAGTATTAAGACAAGATGATAAACTGTCTCAGTGTTAAGACAAGGCAAGGAATTGACTTAGAATTGGGACAAGACAGGAACTAACTTAGAATTAAGACAAGATGAGGAACTGACTCATTATCAAAACAAGATGAGGAACTGACTCGGTTTTAAGACAAGGTGTGGAATTTATTCAATATTGATAGAGACGTAGATCTGACTCAATATTAGAACAAGACGAGGAAACTGACTCACTATCAAGACCAAGCGAGAAACTAACTCATTGATAGCACAAGGCGAGGTACTTACTCAGTATTCAGAAAACACGAGGATCTGGCTCACTATTAAGACAAGGAGAGGAACTGACTCACTATTAAGACAAAAAGATGAACTAACTCAGTATTTAGACGAGACTAGGAACTGAATCGTTATCAAGACAAGACAGTAACTGACAGTATTAAGACAAGACGTGGAACTGACTCGTTATTAAGACAGAGAAGGAACTAACTCATCATTAAGACAACGCGAGGAGCTTACTCAGTATTGAGACAAGGCGAGGAACGGTCTAACTATTAAGGCAAAAGGAGGAACTGACTCAGTATCAAGACTAAGCGAGGAACTGACTCAGTATCAAGACATGACGAGGAACTGACTCATTATTACGACAAGGCAAGGAATTGACTCAGTATTAAGACAAGAAGAGGAACTGACTCATCATCATGACAAGGCGAGGAACTCACTAACTTTTAAGACAAGGCGAGGAACTCACTAACTTTTAAGACAAGGCTAGGAACTCTAATTATTAAGACAAGACGAGGAAATGATTCACTATTAACACAAGACAGCAACTGACCCAGTTTTGAGAAAGGACAAGGAAATGATTTAGTATCAAGACAAAACGATGAACTGTCTCTTTATTGATAGAAGACGAGGAACTGACTCATTATTAGGACAAGATGTAAAATTGACTCACTATTAAGACAAGGCGTGGAGCTGACTCAGTATTAAGGCAAGATAGGAACTGACTTAGTATTCATACAAGACGAGGAACGGACTCCTTAGTAAGACAAGAAAGGAGCTGACAGTGTTAAGACAAGGCTTGGAACTGACTCATCATTACAAGGCAAGGAACTTTCTGAGTATTAAGAGAACACTAGGAAAGGCATCACTATTAAGACAAGAAGAGGAACTGACTCAGTATTAAGACAAGTCCAGGAACTAACTCATTATTAAAAGAGGGCATGGAATTGACTTACTATCAAGACAAGGCGAGGAACTGATTCAGTGTTAAGACAAGATGAGGAACTAACTCATTATTAAGACAAGGCGACTCGTCATTACGACTAGGCGAGGAACTTTCTGAGTATTAAGAGAAGACTAGGAAAGGACTCACTATTAAGACAAGAAGAGGAACTGACACAGTATTAAGACAAGTACAGGAACTAACTCATTATTACGAGAGGGTATGGAATTGACTTACTATCAAGACAAGGCGAGGAACTGATTCAGTGTTAAGACAAGATGAGGAACTAACTTATTATTAAGACAAGGCGAGAAACTGATTCATTATTAAGACAAGGTAAGGAACAGACTCAGAATTAAGACAAGGTGACGAACTGACTCTCCATCGAGACAAGGAGGAGAACTGGCTCATATCAAACAGGACGAAGAACTGACTTAGTATTAAGACAAGAGGTAGTGACTCACTACTAAAACAAGGCGTGAAACTAAATCTCCATTAAGAGAAGAATGGAACTGACTCAGTATTAAGACAAGACGATAAACTGTCTCAGTATTATGACAAGGCGAGGAATCAACTCAATATTAAGACAAGATAGGAACTGACTTAGAATTAAGGGAAGACGAGGAACTGAATCGGTTTTAAGACAAGGCACGGAATTAACCCACCATTAATAGAGGCATGGAACTGACTCAACATTAGGACAAGACGAGGGAACTGACTCATAAAGAGAACGCGAGAAACTGACTCACTGATAACACAAGGCGAGGTACTTACTCAGTATTCAGACAAGACGAGGAACTGACTCACTATTAAGACAAGTCGAGGAACTGACTCAGTATTAAGGCAAGACAGGAACTGATTTAGAATTAAGACAAGTTGAGGAACTGACTTGGTTTTAAGACAAGGCATGGAATTGACCCAATATCAATAAAGGCGTGGAACTGACTCAACATTAGGACAAGACGAGGAACTGACTCATCATAAAGAGAAGGTGAGGAACTGACTCAATGATAACACAAGGCGAGGTACTTACCCAGTATTCAAACAAGACGAGGAACTGACTCACTATTAAGACAAGGTTATGAACTGACTCAGTATTAAGGAGACAGGAACTGGCTCAGTATTCTGACAAGACGAGGAAGTGTCAGTATTAAGATAAGGATGGAACTGACTCATTAAGACAAGAAGATGAACTGACTCATCATTAAGATAAGGCGAGGAACTTACTTAGTATTTAGACAAGACGAGGAAATGACTCACTACTTAGACAAGAGGATTTAACTCAGTATCAAGACTAGGCATGGAATTGACTCACTATTTAAACAAGGCTTGCAACTGCCTCAGTATTAAGACAAGACTAGGAACTGACTCATGACTAAGACAAAGGGATGAACTGACTCAATATTAGGACAGTTCGAGGAACTGACTAAGTATCAAGACAAGACAAGAACTAACTCAGTATTTAGACAAGACGAGGAACTGACTCATTATTAAGACAAGGCAAGGAACTGGCTCAGTATTCAGAAATGACTAGGATGTGACTCACTGTTCAGAAAAGGAGAGGATATTAATCGCTAATAAGACAAGAAAATTAACTTACTATTAAGACAAGACCAGGAACTGACTCACTATCAAGACAAGGCGAGGAACTGACTCAATATTAAGGCAAGACAGGAACTGACTCAGTATTCAGACAAGACAAGGAACCGACAGTATTAAGATAAGGATGGAAGTGACTCATTAAGACAAGAAGATGAACTGACTCATCATTAAAAGTAGACGAGGAACTTACTCAGTATTTGGACAAGGCGAGGATATGACTCACTATCAAGACAAAAAGAGGAGGTAACTGATTATTAAAACAAGGCATGGAATTGACTCACTATTAAGACAAATCGTGTAACTGACTCAGTATTAAGAAAAGACTAGGAAACTGACTAATTACTAAGACAAGGGGAGGAACTGACTCAATATTAAGACAATTCGAGGAACTGACTCAGCATCGAGACAAGACAGGAACTAAGTATTAAGACAAGACGAGGCATTGAGTCATTATTAAGACAAGGCATGGAACTGACTAACTCTCAAGACAAGGCGAGGAACTGACTTATTATGAATACAAGATGAGGAACTAAGTCATTATCAAGACAATGCGAGGAATTGACTCAATATTAAGACAAAACCAGGAACTGACTCAGTTTTAAAAAAAGGTGAGAAACTGATTCTCCATCGAGACAAGGAGAGGAACTGGCTCAGTATTAAACAAGACGAGGAACTGACACAGCAATAAGACAAGGAGAGGAACTGACTCTGTTTTAAGAGAAGGCCAGAAAATGACTCTATTTATAAAATTCGTGGAACAGAATTACTATTAAAATAAGACAGGAACTGATTCATTAAGACAAGAAAAGAAACTGTCTCAGTATCAAGAAAAGGCAAGGAACTCACTCAGTATTAAGACAAGATAGGAACTAACTTAGAATTAAGACAAGACGAGGAACTGACTCACTATCAAGATAAGACAAGGAACTGACTCGATATTAAGACAAGGCGTGGAATTAACTCACTATTGATACAAGGTGTGTAACTGACTCAGCATTAAGAGAAGACGAGGGAAGTGAATATCAAGACAAGGCAAGGAACTGACTCATTTATAAGACATGGCGAGGAACTTGCTCCTTATTAAGACAATGAGATCAATTGAATCAGCATTAAGGCAACGTGAGGAACTGACTCACTATTGAGAAGAGGAAAGGAACTGACTCAGTATTAGACAAGACGAGGAACTGACTCAGTGTTAAGACAAGGAAAGGAACTGAATCTGTTAAGACAAGGCGAGGAACTGACTCAATATTCAGACAAGACGAGGAACTGACTCACTATTAAGACAAGGAGTGGAACTGACTCACTATCAAGACAAGACGAGGAACTAACTCAGTATTAAGACAAGACGAGGAACTGACTCATAATTAAGACAAGATAGGAACTTACCCATTATTAAGACAAGACTAGGAACTGACTCATTATTGAGACAAAGCTAGGAACTGGCTCAATATTAAGACAAGACGAGGAACTGACTCATTATTAAGACAAAGCGAGGAACTGACTCACGATTAAGACTAGGCGAGGAACTGATTCACTATCAACAGAAGACTGAAAATGAATCACTTTTAAGAAAGGACGATGAAATGACTCAGTACCAAGCCAGGACGAAGAACTGACTCATTGTTCATAGAAGACGAGGAACTGACTCATTATCAAGACAAGATGTGAAATTGATTCTCTATTAAAAGAAGGCTTGCAACTGGCTCAGTATTAAGAGAAGATAAGGGAAATGATTCATTATTAAGACAAGCCAATGGACTAACTCATTATTAGGATAAGGCAAGGAAATGACTCAGTATTCACGAATGACTAGGAACTGACTCACTCTTCAGACCAGGAAAGGAAAAAAATCATTTCTAAGACAAGAAAATTAACTGACTCACTGTTAAGACAAGACGAAGAACTGTTTATTAAGACAATGCGAGAAACTTACTCAGTATTAAGAAAAGACGAGGCCATGACTCACTATTATGACAAGAAGAGGAACTGACGTAGTATTAAGACAAGGCATGGAATTGACTCACTATAAAAACAAGGCGTGGAACTGACTCAGTATTATCACAAGACTAGGGAATTAATTCATTACTAAGACAAGGCGAGAAACTGACTCATTATTGAGACAAGGCGCGGAAATGACTCAGTATCAAGACAGGACAGGAACTGACTCATTATTAAGACAAGACGAGGAACTGACTCATTATTAAGACAAGGCATGGAACTGACTCACTATCAAGACAAGGCGAGGAACTGACTCATTATTAAGACAAAATGAGGAACTAACTCATTATCAAGACAAGACAAGGAATTGACTCATTATTAAGACAAGGCAAGGAACTGAATAAGTACTAAGACAAGTTGAGGAACTGACTCTCCATCCAGAGAAGGAGAGAAACTGGCTCAGTACTAAACAAGACGAGGAACTAACACAGTATCAAGACAAGGAGAGGAATTAAATCTGTATTAAGACAAGACGCGGAAGTGACTCACTATTCATACGAGGCATGGAACTGAATCACTATTAGGACAAGATAGGAACTGATTCAGTATTCAGACTAGAAGAGGAACTATTTCAGTATTTAAAGAAGGCAAGGAACTCACTCAGTATTAAGACAAGACAGGAACTGACTTAGAATTAAGACGAGACGAGGAACTAACTCATTATTAAGACAATACGAGGAACTGACTCGACATTAAGACAAGGTTTGGAATTGACTCACTATTGATATAAGGCGTGGAACTGACTCAGTATTAAGACAAGACGAGGGAACTGACTCATCATCAAGACAAGGCGAGGAACTAACTCATTGATAAGACATGCCGGGAACTTAGTCAATATTCAGACAAGACGAGGAACTGACTCACTAATAGAATGATGAGAAGAGCTGACTCACTATTAAAACAAGACGAGGAATTGACTCACTATTAACAAAAGATGAGGAACTGACTCATTATTAAGGCAAGGCAGTAACTGATATTCTTAAGGCAAGGCGTAAAACTGACTCATTATTAAGACAGACTAGGAGCTGACCTATTATCAAGACAAGAAGAGGAACTAACTCACTATTAAGATAAGACAAGGAACTGACTCAGTATTAGGACAAGAGGAGGAACTGATTCATTATCAAGACAAGATAGAAACTGACAGTATTGAGCAAGGCGTGGAAGTTACTCATTATTAAGACAGACAAGAAATGACTCATCATTAAGACAATGCGAGGAACATACTAAGTATTAAGACAAGGCGAGGAACTGATTACCTTATTACCTTATTAAGAAAAGAAGAGGAACTATCTCAATATTAAGTCAAGGTGAGGAACTGACAAGAGGAGGAATTCACTCCTCATTAAGACAAGGCGAGGAACTAACTCACTATTAAGACAAGGCGAGGAACTGACTCAGTATCAAGACTAGACAGGAACTGACTAAGTATTAAGACACGACGAAGAACTGACTCATTATTAAGACAAGGCTTGGAACTGACTCAATATCACGACAAGGCGAGGAACTGACTCATTATCAAGACAAATGATGAACTAACTCATTATTCAAACCACCGAGGAATTGACTCATTATTAAGACAAAGCGAGGAACTGACTCAGTATCAAGACAAGGTGAGGAACTCTCTATCGAGACAAACAGAGGAAGTCTCAGTATTAAACAAGACGAAGAACTGACACAGTATAAAGACAAGGAGAGGAAATGGATCTGTATTAAATCAAGACGAGGAAGTGACTCACAATTAACACAAGGCGTGGAACTGAACCACTTTTAAGACTAGACAGGAACTGACTCAGTTTTAAGACAAAACGAGGAACTGTCTCAGTATTAAGACAAGGCAAGGAACTTACTCAGTATTAAGACATGACAGGAACTGACTTAGAATTCAGACAAGACGAGGAACTGACTCATTATTAAGATAAAACGAGTAACTCACCCGGTATGAAGACAAGGTGTGGAATTGACTCACTATTAATACAAGGCGTGGAACTAACTCAGTATTAAGACAAGACGAGGGAACTGACTCATTATCAAGGCAAGGCGAGGAACTGACTCATTGATAAGACATGGCGAGGAACTTACTCAGTATTCAGAAAATACGAGGAAATGACTAACTATTAAGACGATGAGAGGAACTGACTCACTGTTAAGACAAGACGAGGAATTGAGTCAATATTAAAACAAGATGAGGAACTGACTCGTTATTAAGACAAGACAGTAACAGACATTATTAAGACAAAGCGTGGAACTGACTAATTATTAAGAGAGACAAGGAATTGACTCATCATTAAGACAACGCGGGAAACTTACTCAGTATTAAGACAAGACGAAAAACTGATTCACTATTAAGACAAGACGAAGAACTGACCCATTATTGAGAGAAGGCAAGGAACTGACTCAGTGTTAAGATAAGACGGGGAACTGATTCAGGATTAAGACAAGGAACTAACTCATTATCAAGACAAGGCGAGGAACTGACTCACTATAAAGATAAGATAAGGAAGGGACTCATTAGTACGACAAAGCGAGGAACTGACTTACTATTAAGACAAGGCGAGGAACTAAATTACTGTTAACACAAGACAGGAACTGAATCAATTTTAAGAAAGGACAAGGAACTGACTTATTATTAAGACAAGACGATGAACTGACTCATTATTGAACAAGGCGAGGAAGAAATTCATTATTAAGACAAGTTGTGGAATTGACTCACTATTAAGACAAGGCATGGAATTGACTGAGTATTAGGACAAGACGAGAGAACTGATTCATTATCAAGACAAGGCGAGGTACTGGTTCATTATTAAGACAAGGCAAGGAACTGACTCAATATGCAGAAAAGACGAGGAAGTGACTCACTATTAAGACAAGACGAAGAAGTGACTCAGTATTAAGACAAGACAAGGAACTGACTCATTACTAAGACAAACGAGAAACTGACTTATCATTATGACAACGTGAGGAACTTAGTCAGTATTAAGACATGACAAGGAACTAACTCATTATTAAGACAAGATGAACGGACTCAGTATTAACACAAGGGAGGGAGCTGACTCAGTATAAGAAAAGACGAGGAACTGACTCCATATCAAGTAAAGGCGAGGAATTGACTCACTATCAAGGCAAGATGAGGGACTGATTCACTATCAAAACAAGACAGGAACTGACTAAGTTTTAAGAAATGACAAGGAACTGACTTAGTATCAAGACAAGAAGAGTAACTGTATCATTATTAATAAAAGACGGGGAACTGACTCATTATTAAGAGAAGTTCTGGAATTGACTCACTATCAAGACAAGGGATAAAACTGACCCTGTGTCAAGACAAGACGAGGGAATTGATTTATTATTAAGACAAGGCGAGGAACTGACTCATCATTAAGACAAGGTGAGGAAGTGACTCAGTATTAAGGCAAGACAGGAACTGAATTAGAATGCATTTAAGACGAGGAACACACTCCTTCGTAAGACAAGAAAGGAGCTGACAGTATTAAGACAAGGCTTGGAACTGATTCATTAATACAAGACGAGGAATTGACTCATCATTAAGACAAGTCGTGGAATTTACTGAGTATTAAGAGAAGACGAGGAAATGACTCACTATTAAGACTAGAAGAGAAATTAACTCAGTATTAAGAGAAAACGAGGAACTAACTCATTATGAAGAGAAGGCATGGAACTGACTTACTATCAAGACAAGGAGAGGAACTGATTCAGTATTAAGACAATATGAGGAAAAACTCATCATTAAGACAAGGCGAGGAACTGACTCATTAGTAAGACAAGGCAAAGAAAGGACTCAGTATCAAAATAAGGTGAGGAACTAACTCTCTATCGAGACAAGGAGAAGAACTGGTTCAGTATCAAACAGGACGAAGAACTGACTCAGTATTAAGAGAAGGAGAGGAACTGACTCTGAATTATGACAAGAGGATATGTGTCACTATTAGAACAAGGCGTGGAACTACATCACTTTTAAGAAAAGAAAGGAACTGACTCAGTATTAAGACAATACGATAAACCATCTCAGTATTAAGACAAGGCTAGGAATTGACTCAGTATTAAGACAAGACAGGACCTGACTTAGAATTAAGACAAGACGAGGAACTGACTCATTATCAAAGCAAGACGAGGAACTGACTCGGTTTTAAGAGAAGGCGTGGAATTGACTCAATATCAATAGAAGGCGTGGAACTGACTCAGCATTAGGACAAGACGAGGGAACTGACTCACTATCAAGACAAGGCGAGGAAGTTACTCATTGATAACACAAAGCGAGGTACTTACTCAGTATTCAGACAAGACGAGGAACTGAGTCACTATTAAGACAAGACAGTAACTGACAGTATTAACACAAGGTGGAGTACTAACTAGATTTGAAGTCAGAGAAGGAACTGTCTCACCATTAAGACAGCGCGATGAGCTTACTCAGTATTGAAACAAGACGAGGAACGGTCTAACTGTTAAGGCAAAAGGAGGAACTGACTCAGTATTAAGACAAGGCGAAGAATTGACTCAGTATTAAGACATGACGAGGAACTGACTCATTACTAAGACAAGACAGTAACTGACAGTATTAACACAAGGCAGGGTACTAACTAGTTTTTAAGACAGAGAAGGAACTGTCTCACCATTAAGACAACGCGAGGAGCTTACTCAGTATTGAAACAAGACGAGGAGCGGTCTAACTGTTAAGGCAAAAGGAGGAACTGACTCAGTATTAAGACAAGGCGAGGAACTGACTCAGTATTAAGATATGACGAGGAACTGACTCATTATTAAAACAAGGCGAGGAACTGAGTCAGTATGAAGACAAGAAGAGGAACTAACTCATTATCATGAAAAGGCGAGGAACTCACTAATTATTAAGACAAGGCGAGGAACTGATTCACTGTTAACACAAGACAGGAACTGACCCAGTTTTGATAAAGGACAAGGAAATGATTTAGTATCAAGACAAAACGATGAACTGACTCAATATTAATAGAAGACGAGGACTGACTCATTATTAGGACAAGATGTAGAATTGACTCACTATTAAGACAAGGCGTGGAAGTAACTCAGTATTAAGGCAAGATAGGAACTGACTTTGTATTCAGACAAGACGAGAAACGGACTCCTTAATAAGACGAGAAAGGGGCTGACAGTGTTAAGACAAGGCGTGGAACTAACTCATTAAGAAAAGACGAGGAACTGACTCATCATTAAGACAAGGAGAGGAACTTTCTGATTATCAAGAAAGACGAGGAAGTGACTTATTATTAAGACAAGAAGAGGAATTGAATCAATATTAAGACAAGTCGAGGAACTAACTCATTATTAACAGAGGGCATAGAACTGACTTACAATCAAGACAAGGCGAGGAACTGATTCAGTATTAAGACAAGATGAGGAACTAACTCATTATTAAGGCAAGGCGAGGAATTGACTCATTATTAAGACAACGCAAGGAACGGACTCAGTATTAAGACAAGGTGACGAACTGACTCTCTATCGAGACAAGGAAAAGAACTGGCTCATATCAAACAGGACGAAGAACTGACTCAGTATCAATACAAGAGGAAGTGACTCACTATCAAAACAAGGCGTGGAACTAAATCTGCATTAAGATAAGAAAGGAACTGACTCAGTATTAAGACAAGACGATAGAATGTCTCAGTATTAAGACAAGACGAGGAATTGACTCAGTAGTAAGACAAGATAGGAACTGATTTAGAATTAAGAGAAGACGAGGAACTGACTCGGTTTTAGGACAAGTCACGGAATTGACCCACTATTAATAGAAGGCGTGGAACTGACTCTGCATTAGGACAAGACGAAAGAACTGACTCATTATTAAGAGAAGGCGAGGAACTGACTCACTGATAACACAAGGCGAGGTACTTAATCAGTATTCAGACAAGACGAGGAACTGACTCACTATTAAGACAAGGCGAGGAACTGACTCAGTATTAAAGCAAGACAGGAACTGACCCAGTATTCTGACAAGACGAGGATCTGACAGTATTAAGATAAGGCGATGAACTGACTCATTAAGACAAGAGGATGAACTGACTCATCATTAAGACAAGGCGAGGAAGTTACTCAGTATTTAGACAAGACGAAGAAATGACTCACTATTAAGACAAGAAGAGGAGGTAACTAAGTATTAAGACAAGGCATGGAATTGACTCACTATTAAGACAAAGCGTGGAACTGACTCAGTATTAAGACAAGACTAGGAAACTGACTCATGACTAAGACAAGGAGAGGAACTGACTCAATAGTAAGACAATTCGAGGAACTGACACAGTATCAAGACAAGACAGGAACTAACTTAGTATTTAGACGAGACGAGGAACTGACTCATTATTAAGATAAGGCGAGCAACTGACTCAATATTGAGAAATGACTAGGAAGAGACTCACCATTCAGAAAAGGAGAGGAAATAAATCGCTATTAAGACAAAAAAAATAACTGACTTACTATTAAGACAAGTCCAGGAACTGTCTCAATATTAAGACAAGGCGAGGAATTGACTCAATATTAAGGCAAGACAGAAACAGCGCTGGTGGCTGATTCATGTGAGAAACTGCAGAAGCTGGTGACTGAGTTTGGTAAAGTGTGTGGAAGAAGAAAGTTAAGAGTAAATGTGAATAAGAGCAAGGTTATTAGGTACAGTAGGGTTGAGGGTCAAGTCAATTGGGAGGTGAGTTTGAATGGAGAAAAACTGGAGGAAGTGAAGTGTTTTAGATATCTGGGAGTGGATCTGTCAGCGGATGGAACCATGGAAGCGGAAGTGGATCATAGGGTGGGGGAGGGGGCGAAAATTTTGGGAGCCTTGAAAAATGTGTGGAAGTCGAGAACATTATCTCGGAAAGCAAAAATGGGTATGTTTGAAGGAATAGTGGTTCCAACAATGTTGTATGGTTGCGAGGCGTGGGCTATGGATAGAGTTGTGCGAAGGAGGATGGATGTGCTGGAAATGAGATGTTTGAGGACAATGTGTGGTGTGAGGTGGTTTGATCGAGTAAGTAACGTAAGGGTAAGAGAGATGTGTGGAAATAAAAAGAGCGTGGTTGAGAGAGCAGAAGAGGGTGTTTTGAAATGGTTTGGGAACATGGAGAGAATGAGTGAGGAAAGATTGACCAAGAGGATATATGTGTCGGAGGTGGAGGGAACGAGGAGAAGAGGGAGACCAAATTGGAGGTGGAAAGATGGAGTGAAAAAGATTTTGTGTGATCGGGGCCTGAACATGCAGGAGGGTGAAAGGAGGGCAAGGAATAGAGTGAATTGGAGCGATGTGGTATACAGGGTTTGACGTGCTGTCAGTGGATTGAATCAAGGCATGTGAAGCGTCTGGGGTAAACCATGGAAAGCTGTGTAGGTATGTATATTTGCGTGTGTGGACGTGTGTATGTACATGTGTATGGGGGGGGGGGGTTGGGCCATTTCTTTCGTCTGTTTCCTTGCGCTACCTCGCAAACGCGGGAGACAGCGACAAAGTATAAAAAAAAAAAAAAAAAAAAAAAAGAAACTGGCTCGGTATTCAGACAAGACGAGGAACCGACAGTAATAAGATAAGGATGGAACTGACTCATTGAGAAAAGATGAACTTACTCATCATTAAGACAAAGCGAGGAACTTACTCAGTATTTAGACAAGACGAGGAAATAACTCACTATTAAGACAAGAAGAGGAGGTAACTGAGTATCACGACAAGACATGGAAGTGACTCACTATTAAGACAAAGCGAGGAACTGACTCAGCATTAAGACAAGTCTAGGAAACTGACTAATTACTAAGAGAAGTGGAGGAACTGACTCAATTTTAAGACAATTCGAGGAACGAACTCAGTATCAAGACAAGACAGGAACTAACTGAGTATTAAGACGAGACGAGGAATTGAGTCATTATTAAGACAAGGCATGGAACTGACTAACTATTAAGACAAGGCGAGGAACTGACTTATTATTAATACAAGATGAGAAACTATGTCATAATTAAGACAATGCGAGAAATTGACTCAATATTAAGACAAGACCAGGAGCTGACTCAGTGTTAAGAAAAGGCGAGGAACTGATTCTCTATCGAGACAAGGACAGGAACTGGCTCAGTATTAAACACGAGGAACTGACACAGTAATAAGACAAGGAAAGGAACTGACTCTGTATTAAAACAAGGCGAGAAAATAACTAACTATTAATGCAATGCGTGGAACAAAATTACTATTAAGACAAGACAGGAACTGACTCATTATTAAGACAAGAAAAGAAACTGTCTCAGTATTAGGATAAGGCAAGGAACCCACTCAGTATTAAGACAAGACAGGAACTGACTTAGAATTAAGACAAGACGAGGAACTGACTCATTATTAAGATAAGGCGAGGAACTGACTCGGTATTAAGACAAGGCGTAGAATTAACTCACTGTTAATACAAGACGTGTAACTGACTCAGTATTAAGAGAAGACGATGGAACTGACTAAATATCAAGACAAAGCAAGGAACTGACTCATTTATAAGACATGGCGAGTAACTTACTCCTATTTAGGACAAGGAGATTAACTGAATCAGCATTAAGAGAACGTGCGGAACTGACTCACTATTGAGAAGAGAAGAGGAACTGACTCAGTATTAGACAAAACGAGGAACTGACTCAGTATTAAGACAAGGAAAGGAACTGAATCTGTATTAAGACAAGGCGAGGAACTGACTCAATATTCACACAAGACGAGGAACTGGCTTACTATTCAGACAAGGAATGGAAGTGACTCACTATTAAGACAAGAAGAGGAACTAACTCAGTATTAAGACAAGACGAGGAACTGACTCATAATCAAGAAAGACAGGAACTGATCCATTATGAAGACAAGATGAGGAACTGACTCATTATTGAGATAAGGCGAGGAACTGGCTCAGTATCAAGAAAAGACGAGGAACTAACTCATTATTAAGAGAAGGCAAGGAACTGACTTACGATTAAGACTAGGCGAGGAACTGATTCACTATTAACAGAAGATTGAAAATGAATCACTTTTAAGAAAGGACGATTAAATGACTTAGTACCAAGCCAAGGCGAAGAACTGACTCATTATTGATACAAGACGAGGAACTGACTCATTATCAAGACAAGTTGTGGAATTGATTCTCTATTAAGACAAGGCTTGCAACTAACTCAGTATTAATACAAGATGAGGGAACTGATTCATTATCAAGACAAGGCAAGGGACTGGCTCATTATTAGGACAAGGCGAGGACATGACTCAGTATCCAGAAATTACTAGGAACTGACTCACTCTTCAAACCAGGAGACGAAAAAACCACTCTTAAGACAAGAAAATGAACTGACTCAACGTTAAGACAAGACGAAGAACTGACTCACTATTAAGACAAGGAGAGGAATTTACTCAGTATTAAGACAAGATGAGGAAATGACTCACTGTTATGACAAGAAGAGGAACTGACTCAGTATTAAGACAAGGCATGGAATTGACTCACTATTAAGACAAGGCGTGGAGCTGACTCAGTATTAAGGCAAGATAGGAACTGACTTAGTATTCAGACAAGACGAGGAACGGACTCCTTAGTAAGACAAGAAAGGAGCTGACAGTTTTAAGACAAGGAGTGGAACTGACTCATCATTAAGACAAGGAAAGAAACTTCCTGAGTATTAAGAGAAGACGAGGAAATGGCTCACTATTAAGACAAGAAGAACTGACTCGGTATCAAGACAAGTCAAGAAACTAACTCATTATTATGGGAGGGCATGGAACTGACTTACTATCAAGACAAGGCGAGGAACTGATTCAGTATTAGGACAAGATGAGGAACTAACTCATTATTAAGGCAAAGCGAGGAATTGACTCATTATCAAGACAAGGCAAGGAACGGACTCAGTATTAAGACAAGGTGAGGAACTGTCTCTCTATCGAGACAAGGAGAAGAACTGGCTTATATCAAACATGACGAAGAACTGACTCAGTATTAAGACAATAGGAAGTGACTCACTATTAAAACAAGGCGTGGAACTAAACCTCTATTAAAAGAAGAAAGGAACTGACTCAGTATCAAGACAAAACGATAAACTGTCTCAGTATTAAGACAAGGCGAGGAATTGACTCAGTATTAAGACAAGATAGGAACTGATTTAGAATTAAGACAAGACGAGAAACTGACTCGGTTTTAAAACAAGGCACGGAATTGACCCACTATTAATACAAGGCGTGAAACTGACGCAGAATTAGGACAAGACGAGGGAGCTGACTCATTATCGAGAGAAGGCGAGGAACTGACTTACAGATAACACAAGGCGAGGTACTTACTTAGTATTCAGACAAGACGAGAAACTGACTCACTATAAAGACAAAGCGAGGAACTGACCCAGTATTAAGGCAAAACCGAAACTGACTCAGTATTGTGGCAAGACGAGGAACTGACAGTATTAAGACAAGGCGTGGAACTGACTCATTAAGACAGGAAGATGAACTGACTTATCATTAAGACAAGGCGAGGAACTTACTCAGTATTTAGACAAGACGAGGAAATGACTCACTATTTAGACAAGGCGCTAACTCAGTATCAAGACTAGGCATGGAATTGACTCACTATTAAGACAAGGCCTGGAACTGCCTCAGTACTAAGACAAGACTAGGGAACTGACTCATGACTAAGACAAAGGGAGGAACTTACTCAATATTAAGACAATTCGAGGAACTGACTAAGTATCTAGACAAGACAGGAACTAACTCAGTATTTAGACAAGACGAGGAACTGACTCATTATCATGACAAGGCGAGGAACTGACTCAGTATTCAGAAATGATTAAGAAATGATTCACTATTCAGAAAAGGAGAGGCAATAAGTCCCTATGAAGACAAGAAAATTAACTGACTTACTATTAAGACAAGACCAGGAACTGACTCACTATTAAGACAAGGCGAGGAACTAACTCAATATTAAGGCAAGACAGGAACTGACTCATTATTCAGACAAGACAAGGAACCGACGGTATTAAGATAAGGATGGAACTGACTCATTAAGACAAGAAGATGAACTGACTCATTTTTAAGAAAAGGCGAGAAACTTACTCAGTATTTAGATAAGACGAGGAAATGACGCACTATCAAGACAAGAAGAGGAGGTAACTGAGTATTAGGACAAGTCATGGAATTGACTCACTATTCAGACAAAGCGTGGAACTAACTCAGTATGACGAAAAGACTAGGAAACTGACTAATTACTAAGACAAGGGGAGGAACTGACTCAATATTAAGACAATTCGAGGAACTAACTCAGTATCAAGACAAGACAGGAAGTAACATAGTATTAAGACAAGACGAGGAATTGAGTCATTATTAAGACAAGGCATGGCAGTGACTAACTATCGAGACAAGGCGAGGAACTGGCTTATTATTAATACAAAATGAGGAACAAAGTCATTATTAAGACAATGCAAGGAATTGCATCAATATTAAGATAAGACCAGGAACTGACTCAGTATTAAGAAAAGGTGAGGAGCTGATTCTCTACCGAGACAAGGAGAGGAACTGGCTCACTATTAAATAAGACGAGGAACTGACACAGTAATAAGACAAGGAGAGGAACTGACTCTATATTAAGACAGGGCCAGAAAATGAATCACTATTAATACAATGCGTGGAACAGAATTTCTATTAAGACAAGACAGGAGCTGACTCATTATTAAGAGAAGCAAAGAAACTGTCTCAGTATAAAAACAAGGCAAGGAACTCACTCAGTATTAAGACAAGACAGGAACTGACTTAAAATTAAGACAAGACGATTAACTAACTCATTATTAAGATAAGGCGAGGAACTGACTCAGTATTAAGACAAGGCTTGGAATTAAATCACTATCAATACAAGGCGTGTAACTGACTCAGTAATAAGAGACGAAGACGGAACTGACTAAATATCAAGACAAGGAAAGGAACTGACTCATTTATAAGACATGGCGAGGAACATGCTCCTTATTAAAACAAGGAGATGAATTGAATCAGCATTAAGACAACGTGAGGAACTGACTCACTATTGAGAAGAGGAGCGGAACTGACTCAGAATAAGACAAGACGAGGAACTGACTCAGTATCAAGACAAGGAATAGAACTAAATCTGTATCAAGATGAGGGGACGAACTGACTGAATATTCACACAAGACGAGGAACTGACTAACTATTAAGACAAGGAGTGGAACTGACTCACTACTAAGACAAGGTGAAGAACAAACTCAGTATTAAGACAAGACGAGGAATTGACTCATAATTAAGCCAAGACAGGAACTGACCCAATATTAAGACAAGACGAGGAGCTGACTCATTATTGAGACAAGGCGAGGAACTGGCTCAGTATCAAGACAAGACGAGGAACTGACTCATTATTAAGACAAGGCGAGAAACTGACTCACGATTAAGACTAGGCGAGAAACTGATTCACTGTTAACAGAAGACTGAAAATGAATCATTTTTAAGAAAGGACGATGAAATGAATCAGGACCAAGGCAAGAGGAAGAACTGACTCATTACTGATACAAGACGAGCAACTGATTCATTATCAAGATGAGTTGTGGAATTGATTCTATCTCAAGGCAAGGCGTGGAACTGACTCAGTATTAAGAGAAGATGAGGGAACTGATTCATTATTAAGAAAAGGCAATGGACTGACTCATTATTAGGACAAGGCGAGGAAATGACTCAGTATTCAGAAATGACTACGAACTGACCCAATCTTCAGACTAGGAGAGGAAAAAATCATTCTTAAGACAAGAAAATTAACTGACTCACTATTAACACATGACGAAGAACTGACTCACTATTAAGACAAGGCGAGGAACTTACTCAGTATTAAGACAAGACGAGAAATTACTCACCATTATGACAAGAAGAGGAACTGACTCAGTATTAAGACAAAACATGGAATTGACTCAAACAAAACAAGGCGTGGAACTGACTCAGTATTATCACAAGGCTAGGGAACTGACTCATTACTAAGACAAGGCGAGAAACTGACTCATTATTAAGACAGGCGAGGAACTGACTCAGTATCAAGACAGGACAGGAACTGACTCAGTATTAAGACAAGACGAGGTCCAGACTCATTATTGAGACAAGGCATGGAACTGACTCACTATCAAGACAAGACGAGGAACTGACTCATTATTAACACAAAATGAGGAACTAACTCATTATCAAGACAAGACAAAGAATTGACTCATTATTAAGATAAGGCAAGGAAATGAATCAGTACTAAGACAAGTTGAGGAATTGACTCTCTATCGAGACAAGGAGAGAAACTAGCTCAATATTAAACAAGACGAGGAACTAACACAGTATTAAGACAAGGAGAGGAACTGAATCTCTATTAAGAGAAGACGCGGAAGTGACTAACTAATCATGCAAGGCGTGGAACTGAATCACTATCCTAACAACATAGGAACTGATTCAGTATTAAGGCAAGACGAGGAACTATTCTAGTATTAAGAGAAGGCAAGGAACTCACTCAGTATTAAGACAAGACAGAAACTGACTTAGAATTAAGACGAGACGAGGAACTGACTCATTATCAAGACAATACGAGGAACTGACTCGACATTAAGACAAGGTGTGGAATTGACTCACTATTAATAGAAGGCGTGGAACTGACTTAGTATTAAGACAAGACAAGGAAACTGACTCATTATCAAGACAAGGCGAGGAACTGACTCATCGACAAGACATAGCGAGATACTTACTCAGTATTCAGAAAAGACGAGGAACTGGCTCACTATTAAGACGATGAAAGGAACTGACTCACAATTAAGACAAGACGAGGAATTGACTCAATAGTAATACAAGATGAGGAACTGACTCATTATTAAAACAAGACAGTAACTGACATTATTAAGACAAAGCGTGGAACTGACCCATTATTAGGAGAGGCAAGGAACTGACTCATCATTAAGACAACACGAGAAGCTTACTCAGTATTAAGACAAGACAAGAAACTGATTCACTATTAAGACAGGACGAAGAACTGACTCATAGTTGAGAGAAGGCGAGGAACTATCTCAGTGTTAAAATAAGACGGGGAGCTGATTCAGCATTAAGACAAGACAAGGAACTGATTCATTATCAAGACAAGGCCAGGAATTAACTCACTATTAAGACAAGACGAGGAACGGACTCATTAGTAAGACAAAGCGAGGAACAGACTTACTATTAAGACAAGGCGAGGAACTAAATCACTATCAACAAGTCAGGAACTGACTCAATATGAAGAAAGGACAAGGAACTAACTTATTATTAACACAAGACGATGAACTGACTCATTATTGATACAAGACGAGAAACAGATTCAGTATGAAGACAAGTTGTGGAATTGATTCACTATCAAGACAAGGCATGGAATTGACTGAGTATTAGGAAAGGACGAGAGAACTGATTCATCATTAAAAGAAGGCGAGGGACTGGCCCATTATTAAGACAAGGCAAAGAACTGTCTCAATATGCAGAAAAGACGAGGAAGTGACTCACTATTAAGACAAGACGAAGAAGTGACTCAGTATTAAGACAAGACAAGGACCTGACTCATTCTTAAGACAAACAAGAAACTGACTTATTATTAAGACAACGTGAGGAACCTAGTCAGTATTACGACAAGACAAGGAACTGACTCATTATTAAGACAGGAAGAGGAACGGACTCGGTATTAAGACAAGGGAAGTAACTGACCCAATATAAGACAAGACGAGGAACGACTCCATATTAAGTAAAGGCGAGGAATTGACTCAATATTATGGCAACATGAGGAACTGATTCACTATTAACACACGACAGGAACTGACTCAGTTTTAAGAAAGGACAAGGAACTGACTTAGTATCAAGAGAAGAAGAGGAACTGTATCATTATTGATAAAAGACGGGGGACTGACTCATTATTAAGAGAAGTTCTGGAATTGACTCACTATTAAGACAAGGCGTAAAACTGGCTCAATATCAAGACAAGACGAGGGAACTGATTCATTGTTAAGACAAGGCGAGGAACTGACTCATCATTAAGACAAGGCGAGGAACTGACTCAGTATTAAGGCAAGACAGGAACTGACTTAGTATTCAGTTAAAATGGGGAACAGACTCCCTAGTAAGACAAGAAAGGAGCTGACAGTATTAAGACAGGGCTTGGAACTGACTCATAAAGACAAGACGAGGAACTGACTCATCATTAAGACAAGGGGAGGAATTTACTGAGTATTTAGAGAAGACGAGGAAATGACTCACTATTAAGACAAGAAGAGGAACTAACTCAGTATTAAGAGAAAACGAGGAACTAACTCATTATTAAGAAAAGGCATGGAACTGACTTACTATCGAGACAAGGCCAGGAACTGATTAAGTATCAACACATATGCGGAACTAATTCATCATCAAGACAAGGCGAGTAATTGACTCATTATTAAGACAAGGCAAGGAACGGACTCAGTATTAAGACAACGTGAGGAACTAATTCTCTATCGAGATAAGAAGAACTGGCTCATTATCAAACAGGACGAAGAACTGACTCAGTATCAAGAGAAGAGGAGGAACTGACTCTAAATTATGACAAGAGGAAATGTATAACTATCAAAACAAGGCGTGGAAT
This sequence comes from Panulirus ornatus, assembly GCF_036320965.1. Taxonomy (NCBI): domain Eukaryota; kingdom Metazoa; phylum Arthropoda; class Malacostraca; order Decapoda; family Palinuridae; genus Panulirus; species Panulirus ornatus. The sequence continues at coordinate 6,212,115 of NC_092292.1, read as the reverse complement.
TAAATCACTTTTAAGAGAAGAAAGGAACTGACTCAGTATTAAGACAAGACGATAAACTGTCTCAGTATTAAGACAAGATGAGGAATTGACTCAGTATTAAGACAAGACAGGAACTGACTTAGAATTAAGACAAGACGAGGAACTGACTCATTATTAAAACAAGACGAGGAACTGACTC
>NC_092292.1:6174437-6204437 GCF_036320965.1 Panulirus ornatus | reverse complement strand
GCGGAAGTGAGTCACAGGGTGGGGGAGGGGTCAAAGGATCTGGGAGCGTTGAAGAATATGTGGAAAGCAAGAACGTAATCTCGGAGAGCAAAAATGGGTATGTTGGAAGGAATAGTCGTTCCAACAATGAAATATGGTTGGGAGGCGTATGCTATAGACAGGGTTCTGCGGAGGAGGGTGGATGTGTTGGAAATGAGATGTTTGAGGACAATATGTGGTGTGAGGTGGTTTGATAGAGGAAGTAATGAAAGGGAAGAAAAAGATGTGTGGTAATAATAAGAGTGTGGCTGAGAGAGCAGAAGAGGGTGCATTAAAATTGTTTGGTCACAGAGAGAACGAGTAAGGAAAGATTGACAAAGAAGATATATGTGTCAGAGGTGGAGGGAAATAGAAGTAGGAAACCAAATTGGAGGTGGAGGGATGGAGTGAAAAAGATTTTGAGCGATCGGGGCCTTACCATACAGGAGGGTGAAAGGTATGCAAGGAATAGAGTGAACTGGAACGATGTGGTATACCAGGGTCGACGTGCTGTCAATGGATTGAATCAGGTTATGTGAAGCGTCCGCGGTAAACCATGAAAGGTTTCGTGGGGCCTGGATGTGGAAAGGGAGATGTGGTTTCCGTGCATTACACATGATAGCTACAGACTGAGTGTGAACGAATGTGGCCTTTGTTGTCTTCTCATATCACTATGAATATGGAAATGTGTATATATGTATATGTCTGTGTATGTATATGTAAGCATACATTGAAATCTATAGGTATGTATATGTGCGTGTGTGGACGTGTATGCATATACATGTGTATGTGGGTGGGTTGGGCCATTCTTTCGTCTGTTTCCTTGCGTTACATCGCTAACGCAGGAGACAGCGGCAAAGTATAATAATAATAAATATATATATATATATATATATATATATATATATATATATATATATATATATATATATATATATATATATATATATATATTTTTTTTTTTTTTTTTTTTTATACTTTGTCGCTGTCTCCCGCGTTTGCGAGGTAGCGCAAGGAAACAGACGAAAGAAATGGCCCAACCCCCCCCCCCATACACATGTACATACACACGTCCACACACGCAAATATACATACCTACACAGCTTTCCATGGTTTACCCCAGACGCTTCACATGCCTTGATTCAATCCACTGACAGCACGTCAAACCCTGTATACCACATCGCTCCAATTCACTCTATTCCTTGCCCTCCTTTCACCCTCCTGCATGTTCAGGCCCCGACCACACAAAATCTTTTTCACTCCATCTTTCCACCTCCAATTTGGTCTCCCTCTTCTCCTCGTTCCCTCCACCTCCGACACATATATCCTCTTGGTCAATCTTTCCTCACTCATTCTCTCCATGTGCCCAAACCATTTCAAAACACCCTCTTCTGCTCTCTCAACCACGCTCTTTTTATTTCCACACATCTCTCTTACCCTTACGTTACTTACTCGATCAAACCACCTCACACCACACATTGTCCTCAAACATCTCATTTCCAGCACATCCATCCTCCTGCGCACAACTCTATCCATAGCCCACGCCTCGCAACCATACAACATTGTTGGAACCACTATTCCTTCAAACATACCCATTTTTGCTTTCCGAGATAATGTTCTCGACTTCCACACATTTTTCAAGGCTCCCAAAATTTTCGCCCCCTCCCCCACCCTATGATCCACTTCCGCTTCCATGGTTCCATCCGCTGACAGATCCACTCCCAGATATCTAAAACACTTCACTTCCTCCAGTTTTTCTCCATTCAAACTCACCTCCCAATTGACTTGACCCTCAACCCTACTGTACCTAATAACCTTGCTCTTATTCACATTTACTCTTAACTTTCTTCTTCCACACACTTTACCAAACTCAGTCACCAGCTTCTGCAGTTTCTCACATGAATCAGCCACCAGCGCTGTATCATCAGCGAACAACAACTGACTCACTTCCCAAGCTCTCTCATCCCCAACAGACTTCATACTTGCCCCTCTTTCCAGGACTCTTGCATTTACCTCCCTAACAACCCCATCCATAAACAAATTAAACAACCATGGAGACATCACACACCCCTGCCGCAAACCTACATTCACTGAGAACCAATCACTTTCCTCTCTTCCTACACGTACACATGCCTTACATCCTCGATAAAAACTTTTCACTGCTTCTAACAACTTGCCTCCCACACCATATATTCTTAATACCTTCCACAGAGCATCTCTATCAACTCTATCATATGCCTTCTCCAGATCCATAAATGCTACATACAAATCCATTTGCTTTTCTAAGTATTTCTCACATACATTCTTCAAAGCAAACACCTGATCCACACATCCTCTACCACTTCTGAAACCGCACTGCTCTTCCCCAATCTGATGCTCTGTACATGCCTTCACCCTCTCAATCAATACCCTCCCATATAATTTACCAGGAATACTCAACAAACTTATACCTCTGTAATTTGAGCACTCACTCTTATCCCCTTTGCCTCTGTACAATGGCACTATGCACGCATTCCGCCAATCCTCAGGCACCTCACCATGAGTCATACATACATTAAATAACCTTACCAACCAGTCAACAATACAGTCACCCCCTTTTTTAATAAATTCCACTGCAATACCATCCAAACCTGCTGCCTATATATATTTTTTTTTTTTTTTTTTTTTTTTTATACTTTGTCGCTGTCTCCCGCGTTTGCGAGGTAGCGCAAGGAAACAGACGAAAGAAATGGCCCAACCCCCCCCCCCATACACATGTACATACACACGTCCACACACGCAAATATACATACCTACACAGCTTTCCATGGTTTACCCCAGACGCTTCACATGCCCTGCTTCAATCCACTGACAGCACGTCAACCCCTGTATACCACATGACTCCAACTCACTCTATTTCTTGCCCTCCTTTCACCCTCCTGCATGTTCAGGCCCCGATCACACAAAATCTTTTTCACTCCATCTTTCCACCTCCAATTTGGTCTCCCTCTTCTCCTCGTTCCCTCCACCTCCGACACATATATCCTCTTGGTCAATCTCTCCTCACTCATTCTCTCCATGTGCCCAAACCATTTCAAAACACCCTCTTCTGCTCTCACAACCACGCTCTTTTTATTTCCACACATCTCTCTTACCCTTACGTTACTTACTCGATCAAACCACCTCACACCACACATTGTCCTCAAACATCTCATTTCCAGCACATCCATCCTCCTGCGCACATCTCTATCCATAGCCCACGCCTCGCAACCATACAACATTGTTGGAACCACTATTCCCTCAAACATACCCATTTTTGCTTTCCGAGATAATGTTCTCGACTTCCACACATTTTTCAAGGCTCCCAAAATTTTCGCCCCCTCCCCCACCCTATGATCCACTTCCGCTTCCATGGTTCCATCCGCTGACAGATCCACTCCCAGATATCTAAAACACTTCACTTCCTCCAGTTTTTCTCCATTCAAACTCACCTCCCAATTGACTTGACCCTCACCCCTACTGTACCTAATAACCTTGCTCTTATTCACATTTACTCTCAACTTTCTTCTTCCACACACTTTACCAAACTCAGTCACCAGCTTCTGCAGTTTCTCACATGAATCAGCCACCAGCGCTGTATCATCAGCGAACAACAACTGACTCACTTCCCAAGCTCTCTCATCCCCAACAGACTTCATACTTGCCCCTCTTTCCAGGACTCTTGCATTTACCTCCCTTACAACCCCATCCATAAACAAATATATATATTAAGCAAAATTAACTTATTAGAAGCACTAACACAGCGTGATGGATGGGTTGGGCGGGTGTGAGGCAGGTGAGAGTATGAGGGTTGCGTGGTGTCGTCCCAAGCTTTAGGACTCTGTACATCAGTTTTAAAAAGTTCTTTGTTGGTGGGTCGGCCGAACTGTGTAGAGGATTACACTGGTGGACCACGAGGTTGGTATCCTATTACGTGATGTTGCTGTCTGAGTTTGGGAGAGTGTGTGAGACTAGGAAATTGAGAGTACATGTGAGTTATTAGGTTTAGTAGAGTAGATGGATAGGTTAGTTTGGGTATGAGTATGAATAACTACATTGATAACGGTTTATTCGACGTAGGCAGCCATTTGGCTGAAAATATACAATTGAGGTGTTACAGTTATTACAGAGATGGAAGGTCATGATAGTTACTAGGTAACTAATCATACAAGAGCCTAAGGTTAGAGTGAGCTGGATATTTTCACATTTTGGATAAGCATATGGGTAAGGTGCATGGCAGATACATAGAGATGATTACGGTCATTGTTATGTCTTACACATTATTGTCTGAACATTAAGTGATGAACAGTTACAGTAATACAATAGTTGACATACCACATAGCCTAACGGATAGGAATGTAAGCGGTTCACTTGCATAGTAATGCATTTGTTCATGAATTGTTTATGAAGTTCACAATGGTAGGTATAGGACAGTTCTTATATCTGTCTCTACGAGCTCTGATTGGAACAAATCGATTGTTGCTGCGACGGCTGTCCATGGTGTGGGAGCTGTCGAGGAAGAAGAGGTCGCTGTGAAGGAGGTGTGTCAGAAGTTTATTGCCAAACTGTCGTGTAAGCTGCCACTGTTGATGGGAGAGAGTGGATAGGTTCAGCGAGATGAGGGCCCCTTGGTAGGTGGTGTAAGATGGGCGCAGGATGATTCTACATGCCCTTTTCTGCACTCTGTCTAGCTGGTCCCTCTGTGTAGCTGTTAGTGAGGAGGACCAGGCTGGGGAGGCGTAGGTGAGCTTAGGTAGAATGAAGATGGTGTAAACATTCCTGCGCTCCATTGGTGTGACGCTGTCACGTCAGTCGGTATGAGGAAGATATGATGATAGTAATGACATGACTCTTACAGTTTAAACCGTCATCTGCTGTGATGCCAAGAAGTCTGAAGTCTCTCACTACATGGAAGATGTCGATGATGTGCTTCATCACAGTCTTGGTGTGGTTGACGGTGACGTCTTTGGTCGTAGTCCATACGTGAAGGTAATTGATGATGTGCTGAAGGACACTGAAGTCAGGTGGGCTGTTGACAGTGATGCTAAAGGTGGAGTCGTCTGCGCACTTCCAGTGATGGTTTGTCTCATTTGGGGCGTCATTGATAAGGATGGGGAAGCAGAGTGGCCCCATCTTGGTGTCCTGTGGTACACCACATGTTAGGACAGTGGTGCCGATGTGGCTTCCCTAAAGCGAATGGTTTGGCCGAACGATTTGGTGTCGCCAGATGGAAGTCTACCAGCCAAGAGAAGAGAAAACCACGTGGTCCAAGGTTGATGGCTTTCTTTACCAAATCAAAAGTCTTAGCGAAGTCTGTGAAGGTGAGTGCTACTGAGGTCTAGTGTTTCCTCAAGTTGCGATAAACGAAGTCGAGGGAGCTGAAAGGCACTGAGAGTTGGAGGAATACTTCATGTTTCCATACTGCTAATGGTCTACCGAATCAGCGATGTCAACACAGTTCAGTCATGCACTAAAATTGAACAAATAGACTGACATTAGGGACGTAAGCTATAAAGAGACTTTGGGTTGGTGCATTTAGGGCGTGGAGTATCATGTGGTCTTGCAAGCTTTGGGGTATTTAAACTGCTTGAGTGAAACATAAATTATGGCGATCAGTGGTGTAGCTATTTCATAGGAGAATTCCTTGCATAGTTTCAATGGAATATACGTGAGTTTGGTTGAGCGTCTGGTTCTAAGTCGCTGAAAGTATTTAGCTACTTAATGTTCTTCTACTGTGTTCGGGGAAGATGGGTTTGGTATGTAGGCTGGGAGGGAGCTGAAATTGAATTGTGGAAGTTGTTGGTAAAAGAACGGTTGTTGATCTGGTGTGCGGCTTCCTCATTGATAAGTTTGTCTGCACAAGGGAAGGGGGAGAACCCTCACTTGTTATAGCCAGGTAACTCTTGTATTCTTCATACAGCTGACCGATGTTGGCCTGTTTTTAATGCTTCACCAGGTTTGAGTAACAGGTCTTCTCCGCGGCTCGTACTTCGCGTTGTACATTTGTAGTGTTACTTGAAGTGGTCGTTGTTGCGACAGTTGAACGCTCGATTCGCTGTTGCATGAGGCACTTAATGCGGTGGGTGATCCAGGAAGCGTCGGCCGGGTGTGGTGTTACGGTCTGCTGGGGTGAGAAGTGTTGGTAAGTCTGGCTGCAGGTTTCATGATACGTCTCCCACATGATGTTAACATCATCTTCACTAGTCACCTCAGTCCACTGATGACGTGTCAAACACCAACTGAAATTTCGCTTCGCTGAGTCAGTAAGAGGTCGATAAGTTTTGGCGTCTGCCCACTTGTGTTGGGAGATGGTGGGGGCGGGGAACCACAACAATGGTAAATGAGCACTGCGTCCGAGTGGGGGAGAGGTTCGGGTGGTGGGTAGTGGTCAGCTATGTCAGGTCAAGGGTGTCTTGACGATGCTTGAGTGAGGAAGGAAGTGAAGTGTTCATAGGTACATGAGAGTGGACATGGCAGCAAGTGGAACCATGGAAGTTGAAGTGAGTCATGAGACAGGCGAGAGGGAGAAGGTTCTGGAATCAAACGTACGGAAGAAGACATTATCTGGAAGGGCGAAAATTGGTATGCTGGAAGATATAGTAGTCCCGACGGTGTTGTATGAATGGGAAGCATTACCTACAGATGAGAATGGACGAAAGGGATGAATATATTGAAGACAAAATACTTGAGGACAATATGTGCTGTGAAATGGGTTAATCTTATGGGTAATGATAAGATAAGAAAGAGGCATCAAGATAAGATGAGTATGATTGAGGGAACTGAGTAAAGTATGATGAAATGGTCTGGGCATATTGAGAGAATGAATGAGGAGAGGTTGAAAGAGAGGAGATGTGTGTCAGAATTGGAGGGCTAAAATAGAATTAGGAGACCAAATTGGAGACGGAAGGATGGAATAAATAAGACTTTGAGTGATCATAGTCTAAACAAAAGGAGAGTGAAAGTTGTGCAGGGATATTCAAACAGTTTTGATGTGACACATTCAAACATAACGCTATAACAATCTTTTTGTTCTTTTTTGCTATTCCTAACATATCCCAGAGAAGACAATGGTTGGATTACTCTATTAAGGTTATTATCAACAAAACAATCAATAAGAAAAGAAAAGCTGTACTAATGTTAGACACGCTATAGATTTGCTATATTAAAAACAATCTGTATTTCTGTAAGCCAAGTCCATTCATACTACGTATGAAATGGAAAATGCAACGTAAGTTCTGCACAAAAACTTCAGACAGGAAGGCCATGTGCAAACGCTTCGAACCTCCGCTGATTAACAACAAACTGAGGAAGACGAGAGAGCGGTTATGTTGGTCACTCGGCACAGCAGCAGTGCAGCCTGAACCTCCACACACACAATACATGATAAGCAAGAGAGGCAACAGAGAAGGAAGAGAACTGTGTGTGGCACGTGCTGGTGAGGTGATCGTGTCGTGCATACTGACCGTGTTATCCAGCCGATGTGTCAGGTGGGCCAAGATTCAGGCCAGGACGTTCAGTACCAGACCCAGCCAACACCAGACGGAGTGTCAGCCTCCAGGTGGCTACCCCTCTGGATCATATCAACCCTCGGTAACCTCAGAAGATGAATATGGAGATTTGTTTCCTTTACTGACGGGCGGCGGAGATAGGAAAGAAAAGTTATTGCCTCGAAATGGATCATGTGCTTAGAATTTTGGAGGGAAGGCGTTATAAAACATTGATATATAACATATCTATATGGGCCAAGTAATTCATGGAAAGAAAGAACATACATAAGTATCAGTATCCACCATACACGTGACGTAGCCCTATATACAGAGGAGGTAACTGCACTCTTGAACAATATTACTGGGAGAATATCCTCTCGTTGCTGAGGGCGTCTCCGGCGATATCATCAGACACCAGAAGACATGGGTCAGGTTGGGCTGATCTGGTGCTGGGGCTGAGGCCTCCAGCGAGCTCTGCCAGTCGAGTGTCACGTGTGTTCTGACGTCATCCAGTGTGTTGTAGTGTGTAGTGTACACCGTGTGGCACAGCCTCCCACACATCTGTCGGAATAAACGAAGAACTAACAAGCCAGTCTCTCTCTCTCTCTCTCTCTCTCTCTCTCTCTCTCTCTCTCTCTCTCTCTCTCTCTCTCTCTCTCTCTCTCTCTCTCTCTCTCTCTCTCTCTCCTTCTGATTCTTAGGAGACAGAAGATTGAGCAACAGAGACGGCAGTCATTTAACTTATAAACAATAATCCTCAGCTGCACACATCAAGGATCAGTTTGCCACACACCTCCATCCGGAAAATGTTTTGTTGAGGTCGGGTAGAGGTCAGGTAGTCGACCACATGGCAGAAGCGAGTTGGGTCAGGCCAGGTCACATTACATGGCACGCGGGTGAGGTCAGAGTCCAATCCCTACAGCATCAGCCGCCGATAACTTGGATGGAGGGCCTGGACAGACCTCGGTCTAGGAACAGCTGCTCACCAGATCATAGCATCAGTTTCGTAGCGAAATCAAATGAAGAAATCTAGCGGAATTTTTATGAATATGGGATCAGTCCGAAACAAATAAAAGCTACGTCACTTGGTTGACAGATAACAAGTTGATATCATGGCATCAAGAAAAACATTTCCCAACACGAAAAACAACGATCTCATGAGCGAGTACAACTTGCTGGACTGTGAACTATTTATAACGGGTATATAAAGGATAGACGCGGTCAAGGACTTGAAATTGCATTGTACGTAAAAGCATTCTTAAACTACAGTGAAATTCAGCCTAGATCTGCTGTTGTTGAACACCTGTGTGTTCAAATTAGCTAACAAACTACCAAAAAGGTAAATCTATGAATATTTTCCGATTATTGTTTGTGATTCTGATTGAAATAGGAAGAAACTATGATTACTGATTGATTTCTTAATGACTACTGCGAAATTGATCATTAACTTCAATATTTCAAGATGAGCTCCTTCATTTTAACTGAAAGCCCAAAATAACATTTATAACTTGTAATAACAGACAGTATGCAGGCTGTGAGGATCTGGCTGTGCTGCTTCATCAGCTGCTGTCAAGCGGTTACTAAGCTGTTGGAAAATATTTTGTTTGATGATCGTTGGCAGGATCAAGATAACCTGCTGACACCTGCGATAAAGCTCAGTTATCTTCCAGTGGTTAGACGGTACATCATCCTGATGTATTAAGAAGGTAACACAGGCCCAAGTGATGCTTATATAAGTCACAAACAGCAAAATCATTATTATGCAAGGATAAGGATTTTCTTCTCTGTGGGAAAAGCAATTGCAAAGTTATTTATTGTACACTTAAACTGTCACCTTCATCTTAGTTGACTACAACGTCATGCATCATACCCAGACCTGTACAGTAAGAAGATAGATCAAGGTCGCATTCTATTTTATTGCGACACTAGATTTGCCACATACAAGACCTCACCATCCTCAGGCACAGGATAAACATTTGAATCTGTACAGAATAATATGCATATTTTCGTTGATTACCATGATATAACAGTCATGGTACATATACCCTAGCTTGGGTCCGAGACCCGATTTTGGTAGTCACTGGTTTATATGATGACGTTGGCAGGAGGAAGATAAACATGGTCTTCCACGAGGATCTATTATGTTGTGATACTAACATAGGACGGTTTATGTTGTGATACTAACACAAGGACGGTTATGTTGTGATACCAACACTAGGACGGTTTATGTTGTGATACTAACACAAGGACGGTTTATGTTGTGATACTAACACAAGGACGGTTTATGTTGTGATACCAACACAAGGATGGTTTATGTTGTCATACCAAAACAAGGACGGTTTATGTTGTGACCAACACAAAGACGGTATATGTTATGATACCAACACAAGAACGGTTCATGTTGTGGGACCAACACAAGAACGGTCTGGGGTGTGGGACCAACACAAGGACGGTCTGTGTTGTGGGACCAACACAAGGAGGTTTATACAGTGACGTCAGCGTAACATAAGCGCTTTTGTTCCTTTATGTTCATGACTCAGGGTAAAAGGACTTGTGTGTGTAAACAGAGGAGTCTAGATCTCGATGAGTTGACTTCACCAGTCAAGAAAGCAAACCAAAGGAGACCCTGGATCCTTCAAATGACCAATACTTGTATCATGACCACATTCCCTGGTTACCAACATCTCCTCAAGTTGTTAGCAGTGTGGTCCGATTGCTGAATGTCAGTATTAGTCACCTACACTGACCACTTCACGCCAAACATTGTCACTAGCATGATAAAGACCCAACCTCTTCTACAAGCCATTCTCATTGACCACTTTACAACAATCCTTGCCATTAGCAAGATTAAGACACAACCACTCCAACAAAGCTTCCACACTCACCACTTCATAACAATCCTTGCCACCAGTTACATAAAGACACAACCTCTTCTACAAATCATCCACAATGACCACTTCACTACAACCCTTGCCACGAGCAAGGTAAAGACACAAACTCAACCTTCAAAGTTCCCAATCACTGTATTTTCCCCTAACAACATAACTGTCACAAGACCAATTATTTTCTCTACAGAAGTGACATCTTTGGTCATAATGGGTCTTCCCCCAACACCTCCCGTGACAACTATGTTCTATAGAATATCTCGAAAAGTTAGACTCGTGCACGACAGTCTAGTCTGAGGTCAAGGTTTGTTGACCTGCGGCAGTAGGGTTAGACATGTCTAGCAATAACGTACACGTATCTGGAGTTCTATTCAATTTTTTTTTCTTTTGCACACAAACATTTTCTTGGTATGTTTACTCAACTCTGAGAAACTAGATTTATCTCTATTTCCTGCAACAGTTGCCTTTAGTCAAATATTTCCAGAGCAAGACTTTCGATGAAAGTTATACATTTTGAACAACAGATTGGTGGTGTGCGTCCTGTTAAGTCATCCAGTTTGGAACTGGAAAACGACCGTCACCAGCAGAGTCTTCCTCATGATCCAAGTACTGCCCAGCGTCCCTCGTCAGCGTCCAGTATGATGGTCCTACAGGTGCTGGTCGTAGTGAAGGACAGGGGAAAGTTGCGTCTCTTGCGTCTCGGACGTTCTAATGACTGTTTGTGAAGGGGAAAAGAAAAAGAATAACAGTTGGTTAAAGTTTGGTTAGGTTAGGTTAGGTTAGGTTAGGTTAGGTTAGGGTTGGTGACATTACTTTTATTTTTTGAATACCGAAGTCCGAGTTTTTTGAAATATAGATAGTAGAAAATAACAGTGTCAGTCAACTTTTCGTCAATCTTTGATGAAAACCTTTCTTAGTCATCACTATTTCGAGACTTTATTTTATCTACCCAGGCTTTTCTTAATCACTGTATATCTGGTAATATCAGCACAAGGATGGTTAACGTGGTTACTTCAACACAAAGTGTTGGTATAGCAGGGTCAGCAGAAGGACGATTAATCTGGTAGTGTCAGCACAAGAATGGTTAATATGGTAATGTCATTACAAGTATGGTTCATCAGTTGAGAGTGTTAACATTAGGACGGTTTATGTGAAGATCTACACAACACACATAAAATGTGAGCACATGGATGGTTTATGTGCCGATGTTTCGCTATGGATGGTCCATGTGATGATGAAGGCACGAGTATGGCTTTGCCTGGTGCATCAGTGTGAGAATGAGTAATGTTGTGATGTCTGTATGAGGATGGGTAAGCGGCACGGAACTATCACTGGAAAACACTATCGTGTCCGTAAATTCATTCAGAACATGACATTTACATGCAATGCCAATCCTGTTCAGCTATAGTATATTTGCCACAAAATATGACGAAAGGAATTGAAATATTGTGTCATACGTGGCCTAGATTGCTGCATGCAAATCCCGTAACAAACAATGAATAAATATTTGTATTTCATTCAAAGAGAGATTTTAAGATTCGCATATTTTGATATTTAATATTCCACATTCTAATCAAATTTTCCTCAATGGTTATGATTAAAGGAGAATAACAATTCCACAGTTAGAGTAACATGCTTAGATTTCCATCAGTATCAACACATCAACGTATATAGTGATGTGGCGAGGTGACCAAACCTTCGTGAACTGTACCAAGGAATAATTACATATGGTTCAAAGGTTTTCATCAACGAAAGAGAAACTTTATATATACGATCAGATCTGAAAGTTTCTTAAATTTTTCCTGAGTCAGTTCAACGCCTTGTCTTAATAGTGAGTCAATTCCATGCCTTGTCTTAATAATGAGTCAGTTCCTCTTCTTGTCATAATAGTGAGTAATTTCCTCGTCTTGTCTTAATACTGAGTAAGTTCCTCGCCTTGTCTTAATAGTGAGTCAGTTCTTCTTGTCTTAACAGTGAGTCAGTTCATTTTCTTGTCTTAAGAGTATTTTTTTTCTCTCCTGGTCTGAAGAGTGAGTCAGTTCCTAGTCATTTCTGAATACTGAGTCATTTCCTCGCCTTGTCCTAGTAATGAGCCAGTCCCTTGCCTTGTCTAAATAATGAATCAGTTCCCTCATCTTGTCTTAATACTGAGTCAATTCCACGCCTTGTCTTAATGGAGAATCAATTCCAGAACTTGTCTTGATAATGTGTCAGTTCCTCGTCTTGTATCAGTAATGAGTCAGTTCTTCGTGTTGGTTTGATACTGAGTCATTTCATCGTCCTTTCTTAAAAGTGATTCATTTTCAGTCTTCTGTTAATAGTGAATCAGTTCCTCGCCTAGTCTTAATCGTGAGTCAGTTCCTCGCCTTGTCTTAATAATGAGCCAGTTCCTCGCCTTGTCTCAATAATGAGTCAGGTCCTCGTCTTGTCTTAATAATGGGTCAGTTCCTCTCTAGTCTTAATTATGAGTCAGTTCCTCGTCTTGTCTTAATACTGAGTTAGTTCCTCGTCTTGTCTTCATAGTGAGTCAGTTCCTCGCCTTGTCTTAATACAGATTAAGTTCCTTTCGTTGTCTTAATACTGAGTCAGTTCCTCGTCTTTTCTAATACTGAGTCAGTTAGTCTCCTCTTCTCAATATCGAGTCAGTTTCTCACGTTGTCCTAATGCTGATTCTAATGTCTTAATAAGAATCAAGCTCCTCGCCATGTCTTATAAATGAGTCAGTTACTTGCCTTGTCTTGATATTTAGTAAGTTTCCTCGTCTTCTCTTAATACTGAGTCAGTTACACGCCTTGTATTAATAGTGAGTTAATTCCACGCCTTGTCTTAATACCGAGTCAGTTCCTCGTCCTATCTTAATAATGAGTCAGTTCCTCGTTTTATTTTAATTCTAAGTCAGTTCCTGTCTTGTCTTACTCCTGAGTGAGTTCCTTGCCTTTTCTTAACACTGAGAAAGTTTCTTTTCTTCTCTTAATAATGTCAGTTCCTGTCTTGTCTTAATAGTGATTCTGTTCTACTCATTGTATTAATATTGAGTCATTTTCTCGCCTTGTGTTAGTACAGAGTCAGTTACCTTTTCTTAACACTGAGTCAGTTCCTGGTCTTGTCTAAATATTGACTCAATTCCTCGCATTGTCTTAATAATGACTAATTCCTCATCTTGCATTAATAATAAGTCAGTTCCTAGCCTTGTCTTGATAGTGAGTCAGTTCCATGCCTTGTCTTAATAATGATTGAATTCCTCGTCTTGTCTTAATACTGAGTTAGTTCCTGTCTTGTCTTGATACTGAGTCAGTTCCTCGAATTGTCTTAATATTGAGTCAGTTCCTCCCCTTGTCTTAGTAATTAGTCAGTTTCCTAGTCTTGTCTTAATACTGAGTCAGTTCCACGCTTTGTGTTATTAGTGAGTCAATTCCATGCCTTGTCTTGATACTCAGTTGCCTCCTCTTCTTGTCTTAATAGTGAGTCCTTTCCTCGTCTTGTCTAAATACTGAGTAAGTTCCTCGCCTTGTCTCAATGATGAGTCTGTTCGTCTTCTTTTCTTAATGAGTCAGTTCCAGCCTTATCTTAATACTGTCGGTTCCTCGTCTTGTTTGAAAACTGAGTCAGTTCCTGTCTTGCCTTAATATTGAGTCAGTTCCTCCCCTTGTCTTAATAGTGGGTCAGTTCCTGGTCTTGTCTTATTAGTAAGTCAGTTAATTTTCTTGTCATAATAGCGATTTATTTACTTTCCTTTTCTGAGTAGTGAGTCACTTCCTAGTCATTTCTGAATGCTGAGTCGGTTCCTCGCCTTGACTTAATAATTAGTCAGTTCCTCGTCTTGTCTAAATACTGAGTTAGTTCCTGTCTTGTCTTGATACTTAGTTCCTCGAATTGTCCTAATATTGAGTCAGTTCCTCCCTTTGTCATAGTCATGAGTCAGTCCCCTAGTCTTGTTTTAATACTGAGGCAGTTCCAAGCCTTGTCTTATTAATGAGTCAATTCCATGCCTAGTCTTGATACTGAGTTAGCTCCTCTTCTTGTCTAAAAAGTGAGTCATTTACTCGTCTTGTCTAAATACAGAGTAAGTTCCTCGCCTTGTCTTAATGATAAGTCATTTCATCTTCTTGTCTTAATGAGTCAGTTCCACGCTTTATCATAATACTGTCAGTTCCTCGTCTTGTAAGAATACTGAGTCAGTTCCTGTATTGCCTTATTACTGAGTCAATTCCTCGCCTTGTCTTAATAGTGAGTCAGTTCTTCGTCGTGTGTGGATACTAAGTAAGTACCTCGCCTTGTGTTATCAATAGGTCAGTTCCTCGCCTTCTCTTTATAATGAGTCAGTTTCCTCGTCTTTTTCTAATGCTGAGTTGGTTCCACGCCTCTATTAATAGTGGGTCAATTCCGTGCCTTGTCTTAAAACCGAGTCAGTTCCTCGTCTTGTCTTAATTCTAAATCAGTTCCTATCTTGTCTTAATACTGAGTCAATTCCTCGCCTTGTCTTAATACTGAGACAGTTTATCGTCTTAATACTGAGTCAGTTCCTTTCTTCTTTTAATAGAGATTTAGTTCCACGCCTTGTTTTATTAGTGAGTCACTTCCCCTTGTCTTAATACTGAGTCAGTTCTTCGTCCTGTTTGATATGAGCCAGTTCTTCTCCTTGTCGCGATAGAGAGTCAGTTCCTCACCTTGTCTTAATGCTGAGTCCGTTCCTTGCCTTGCCTTAATAACGAGTCAGTTCCTCGACTTGTCTTAATAAAGAGTTAGTTCCTGATCTTGTCTTAATACTGAATCAGTTCCTCGCCTTGTCTTGATAGTAAGTCAGTTCCATGCCCTCTCATAATAATGAGTTAGTTCCTGGACATGTCTTAA
The DNA here is from genome assembly GCF_036320965.1 of Panulirus ornatus. Taxonomy (NCBI): domain Eukaryota; kingdom Metazoa; phylum Arthropoda; class Malacostraca; order Decapoda; family Palinuridae; genus Panulirus; species Panulirus ornatus. The sequence goes on along the minus strand of NC_092292.1, from coordinate 6,189,178 downwards.
TACTGAGTCAGTTCCTCTTCTTGTCTTAAGAGTGAGTCATTTCCTCGTCTTCTCTTGATACTCAGAAACTTCCTTGGCTTGTCTTAATGATTAGTCAGTTCCTCGTCTTGTCTTAATGAGTCAGTTCCTCGCTTTGTCTTGATAGTTAGTTATTTCCATGTCTTGTCTTAATAATGAGTCAGTTCCCCGTCTTGTCTTAACACTGAGTCAGTTCCTGGTCTTGTCTTGATACTGAGTCAGTTCCATGCCTTGTCTTGATAATGAGTCAGTTCCTCGTCATGTCTTAATACTGAGTCAGTTCCTCGCCTTGTCTTAATACTGAGTCAGTTCCTCCTTTTGCCTTAATAGTTAGACCGTTCCTCGTCTTGTCTCAATACTGAGTAAGCTCCTTGCGTTGTCTTAATGAGTCAGTTCCTTCTCTGTCTTAATAATGAGTCAGTTCCATGTCTTGTCTTAATACTGTCAGTTACTGTCTTGTCTTAATAATATGTCAGTTCCTAGTCCCGTCTAAATACTGAGTTAGTTCATCTTTCTGTCTTAATAGTGAGTCAGCTCATCTCCTTGTCTTAATAGTGAGTCAGTTCCTAGTCTTGTCTGAGTACTGAGTAAGTACCTTGCCTTGTGTTATCAGTGAGTCAGTTCCTCGCCTTGTCTCGATAGTGAGTCAGTTCCCTCCTCTTGTTCTTATACTGAGTCAGTTCCACGCCTATATTTTCATTGAATCAATTCCACGCCTTGTCTTAAAACCGAGTCAGTTCCTCGTCTTGTTTTAAAAATTAGTCAGTTCCTGTCTTGTCTTAATACTGAGTCAATTCCTCGCCTTGTCTTAATACTGAGAAAGTTTATCGTCATGTCTCAATACTGAATCAGTTGCTTGCTTCTCTTAATAGTGATTTAGTTCCACGCCTTGTTTTGATAGTGAGTCACTTCCTCTTGTCTTAATACAGAGTCAGTGCCACTCCTGGTCTTAATACTGACTCAGTTCGTCCTGATGGATATGAGCCGGTACTTCTTGTCTCGATAGAAAGTCAGTTCCTCACCTTGTCTTTATACTGAGTCCGTTCCTTGCCTTTTCGTAATAATGAGTCAATTCCTCGCCTTGTCTTAATAATGAGTTTGTTCCTCATCTTGTCTTAATACTAAATCAGTTCCTCGCCTTGTTTTGATAGTAAGTCAGTTCCATGCATTCTCTTAATAATGAGTTAGTTCTTCGACTTGTCTTAATACTGAGTCAGTTCCTCTTCTTGTCTTAATAGTGAGTCAATTCCTCGCCTTGTCTTAATGATGAGTCAGTTTCTCGTCTTGTCTTAATGAATCAGTTCCACGCCTTGTCTTAATACTGTCAGCTCCTTTCTTGTCTTGCTAAGGAATCCGTTCCTCGTCTTGTCTGAATACTAAGTCAGTTCCTATCTTGCCTTAATACTGAGTCAGTTTCACGCCTTGTCTTAATAGTGAGTCAGTTCTACATCTTGTCCTAATTATGAGCCAATGCCTCATCTTGTATTAATAATGAGTCAGTTCAACGTCTTTTCTTGAAAATAGATCATTTCCTTGTCCTTTCTCAAAACTGAGTCAGTTCCTGTCTTGTGTTAATAGTGAATCAGTTCCTTGCCTTGTCTTAATAGTTACTGAGTTCCTCGTCTTGTCATGACGATGAGTCAGTTCCTCTTGTTGTCTTAATACTGAGTCAGGTCCTCGCTTTGTCTTAACAATGAGTCATTTCCTCGTCAGGTCTTAATACTGAGTCAGTTCCTCGTGTTTTCTTAATACTGAGTCAGTTCCTCTTTTTTATGAGTCAGTTCCTTCTCTGTGTTAATAATGAGTCAGTTCCACGCCTTGTCTTAATACTGTCAGTTACTGTCTTGTCTTAGTAATGAGTCAGTTCCTCGGCTTGTCTTGATACTGAGTTAGTTCATCTTCTTATCTTAATAGTGAGTCAGTCCCTCTCCTTGTATTAATAGTGAGTCAGTTCCTCGTTTTGTCTCGCACGGAGTGAGCTTGACCATCTCCAGAAGTTAATATTGCTGACATCCACAGAGGAAGACAGAGAGCGTCATTCTGGCGCACACATTACCGGTATCGCCAGTTACACCAGCTGTGTGAGTCCAGTACATCGTCTGCCAGATGCAGGTGTCCATTGAAATCTGTATTGGACCTACGATTACTGTGGACTACAGTATCGAGATGAGAGAGAAGCTATCCAAGGCGTCATTATCATCACCAAATGGACAGTATCATGCAATCCAATCAACCTCTGAATGCTTGGGGTTTCATCTTCATATAAACAAGGCTCATATCCTTGATCATGACTCAGAACCAGCATAATAACCATACATACATCCTTTTGAAAGTACATTCTCCAGACATGAACAGTTTGCCCTTCCTCGTCTGACTTCTGAAACCAACTCGTCTCCTGACATTAAAATCACCTTATCAACATACCACAAGACCCCTCTGTACAAAACTTTACCTGCACACTAAACAATCTGACCACTTCCTCCTCAATTGTTCTGAGCTCACCTCACGGAGACACGCATAACATCACTCCATTTATGACCTACAGTATTACCTGCTGGACGTGGCTCGCTTCCTGAGAGTAACAGGAGCCTCGTAGGAGGAGCAACTGGGACAGGAAAGTAGAGTTAAAGGTATATGTGTAGCTATTCTTTTTCTTTTATTAAAGCGAAACTTTTTCCTTTAATAAGAAAAAAATGAAACTATGATATAAGATCAGTTCCTGTTTGACAAATTTTCTTTAAGACTGACTACACCAGACGAAACTATTGCAACGCCTCTTCCTAGTATCATGAATATATCAAATGACAATTGTATGTGAGGAGTACAGAGCATACTGGGGAATATATTCTTCCCTACATATTCAGTAGCTGAAAAACCATCTTGCTCAGTGATATAGATATAAACGATATAGAAGATCTGTGGCTGTATATGTCAGGCTGGTCTGCTCCAAGTTATCATCCTTCCTCGTACAAGACCTCCAGCTGCCCCTCCCCGCACAGGTTGCCACCATCTGGCAATCTTCCGCCTCAGGAAATATTACTGTCTCATCGTTGTCTCTTCATCGGAAATGTAGACATGTTTGAGAGTTGATTTAGACTCACTAAGCTTTAGTCACAATCAACTGAATCTCTTCTGCGAACAATACATCGATGCTCGATTTTTTTGGAGAAAAAAGATGTCCACAAGTGCTGACTTTTGGATAATATGTCACGAAAATCTATAGTCTTCATACGATTTCTTTCATGGGAATATAATCAAAACCCTCCATTGTCAATACGTCATACTGTATAAGGTCATCACCTAAGATCACAATGGTGAAGAGATTAATCTGGAACAACCAAGAAGGATTCTTAACATTATCCTTCCAGATGCCTGGCGGTCGCCCTATACATCTCTCCTTACAGTACCACACGTCTGTCATATCCGGTGAATAACAAGAAACTTGTACGAGTTTCTATGATCATGTGAACTTATCTAGACACATGTGTACAGAAGGTAACTGAAGATCGTGAGATTGTTCTTCCAGATGAGAGAGTAGTTCACGTTGATATTGATATGAAATACTGTCACTGTAAAACACTTGCCATTTTCAAAGAACGAAAATGATCAGAATAAAGCATCATTTAACACAACCAAGAGATCAAGAAATATACTTTGGTAAAGTCGTTTATAAATGTCAGACATAGATGGATGTGACAGATCAAGAATATCTGTAAATCACAGGAAACTCTAATAGCAAATAAATATCGAATCATCTGAATTAACGAAGCTTCATCTTTGTAAAGGAAACAAACAGATACACTGAGGAACACAGATGCGTAGTGTAGGTTTATAAATCCTCTGGGACAACGTGGAGGAAAATTATCTATAGCATCAAGCAGAGATCCGAGCAACAGATAAAAAGATGACCAAACATAAACTAATGTCATATTTTTGTATCAATTTAATGAAAGTGGGCTGATACACGAACACATAAAAGATATTTACAGAAAAAATGGTCTTCCAGTTATACACAATAAGAAATTGATCTCATTGCGAATATTATGTGAACGAAAGAAGTAAGAAACGCAGACACCTGGACAAGCTGTATGAACACAGACAGACCTGTACACACACAATAGTCTAGTTTAAAGTCCACATCATTCCACTCTTACTGAGGATATAACGAGACACCAGAAGAGAGTTTCCACAGCAAGATGCAGCAGCTTAGCAAAGCTAAAACCACCAATAGAATATCCGGTCTTGAGATGATCGCACTGGACCACCAGTAAAGCACTGAGAATATATTGTGGTATTTCCCTGAAGAACATTTGTCTTGTTCACGCCTCCCAGCCTCGCCCGGGCCAGGATCTGCATAATCGATAACCCGGCCAAGTCCCTATCAGACATGGGCAACCTTGTGTCATTATCATACTCTGTCTAAATAACGTTTCAGTCTTTTAGTTTTAAAGAAGATTACACACACGTCTGACGTTCACTTACTGACCTGAATATCATTAACAGAACCTGATATCGCTGAAGATGGATAACTACCTGTTTGTGTAGTTGATGGTGACTCAGTCCTACTGTCATATTGTCAATATATTCAACTGTTTTCCAAACAAGTCGTCTCAAGTTGTGTCTGGGAATATCATTGGTTGAAAGAAATTGAAGTTGAGAGGAATTTAAAGAAATTGAGAGAAATTGAAGTTCCTTGTGTAAATTACGGGTGTTGAAGGAAATGTTGGCCCGTGGAAATATGGTTGTGGTAATATTCCTCTTGTTCTGGTGACGGTTGGAATATGGTTAGGACAATACTTCTCTTGTTCTGGTGACGGTTGGAATATGGCTAGGACAATACTTCTCTTGTTCTGGTGACGGTTGGAATATGGCTAGGACAATACTTCTCTTGTCCTGGTGACGGTTGGAATATGGCTAGGACAATACTTCTCTTGTCCTGGTGACGGTTGGAATATGGCTAGGACAATACTTCTCTTGTTCTGGTGACGGTTGGAATATGGCTAGGACAATACTTCTCTTGTCCTGGTGACGGTTGGAATATGGTTAGGACAATACTTCTCTTGTTCTGGTGACGGATGGAATAAAAGGATCTTGCCAATGGAGAAGTAAATGTTTACAAATACTGCAGTACTACCAACGAGATACATCTGTCTCACAGCGTCATTATAAGAAGGACGGAACAATACATGTTTCTCCTTTATCTAAGATGTACACTTAAGATTTTGTGTTTTGATGTTAAGTGTTCAGGGCACTATGAAATATGATCAAATGACCAAAGATTAAAACAGTATCGTTCATATATAAGAAACAATATTCATATGACAAGTCTTTTTAGCGAGTCCTGATAAAATCTAGATATTCTACCTATACTTGGACTACCAGAGGGGCTGCTCTTCATTGCTCAGAAGGCTCTGTATTTCTCTTCATAACTTCATTTGGTATTAGCAGTAGTTATGTAAAACATCATGAAGAAAACAATTGATATGTTCAGAGATAAAGCTTTGATGGTCTGTAATTGCTTCAAGTTCTGAACTTTATTACTGAAGATGTCATTGATTTACAGAAGAAATGACAATATTTAGTAGCAAAGTTCAAAACCTGAAGTAATTCCAGACTCATGACAGATTTTGCCTCTGTTCACACTGTTTCATTGTATGTGGTTTTAGAGAACGACTTGAAATGCAAAATGAAGCTATAATTTCATGGATGTATTTAAGTTTGGTATGTTCTTCAGGAAAGAATTCTTCACTGGGTATTATTTAGATGTAAATGAGGGCAAAATAGTGACAAATTTGCTGGTAAAGTAAAAAATCATTTCTCTAATTCAGAAAGATGAAGAAGGTTGTGAGGATTGGTGAACTGTGAAGGAAAGTAAGTCACGTTCTATTAAACTGTTAGAACTTGGAGACTTGTTCACTTGTCAGTATATCATACATGAATTATGATGAGAATTCATCATTTAATACCTCTCTGAGCTACCTAAGGTCAGTATCTAAACTAATATAATAAACCAAATAACAAGAGCTCCATCTCTCGTGGTAAACCGGAACGTGGTAGAATTTCAAAGGAATGAAGAAGGTTGCTATCGTGGTGAGAGTCCGGCAAATATAGGTTTTCTATAAACAGATGTTTGGAAGAACTGTCTTTAATACCAGTGTCAGGAAAGGGCAAAGAGTTTTATATCCGCTTCAGTAAGTTCGATATTGCCATACTTGATGTAAGAAAATGAAATATGATCCTGAGTTCCAACACTTCCAGAGAACGCAGGATATTTTTCTCTTATTATACCAGTCATCTTAACTTCTTCCTTCTTTAGTAAGCAATTTATCTTCTAAAGAAATTATTCTAAGGTTTCCTTACATATTTCCATTATTATTTCTGAGAACGCTATCCATAGATATGTTTCTGATTCATAGGCACAGTTCCCTCGCATTTCTAATTTCTCACTTGATCAGGATTTTACTTTGATTGTGTTGCTGGAATATTTGGTCCAATGCAAGTTTCATTTTTAGAGCGTTGTTCGTAAATTATCTTTACAACGATTTACTCAAGTATGAAGTTGTTACACAGTTTGATCTTGTATGAGAGTAATTCTTCATAACATAAATCCTGCAACAGCCAGTAGGTCAAAAGTCAAACTGTTTGTAAAAAGGAATTATAATGTGTATCTAACTACCACCATAGTCGCATCACTCATCTTTTCTTGTCACCTCTTGCAAGCAAATGGAATGACAACTCCGAACTATATAATATGTTTGTCAGGTTTACGTACACTCTCGAGGACAGTGGAATGAAAACACAGAGGGGGGAATCCCCTGGGCGAGTGAAGCATTAAACAGACCAGTTCGAACCCACATCAATGAGTCAAGAAATATAAGAGACCGTCATGTCTGCTTCGGACGGCACCTGAAGCTTCTCCAGGCCTCATTATGAAGCTGTTGACTTCTTTCACGGGAATGAAAGCCAAAAGTTCGTCTTCCTCGTTAAGTAACTTTAAAATCCTTGTTAACTCGGTCACTGATATAATTATAAGCTGACTTCCAGGCGCTGACTTCACTGAGGGCAAATATAAGCTGGAGGATGAAAGGCATGTCAGAGAAGCTTAGTATCAATACAGCTTCATAAAGGTTTGATTCCTCTTCTGAGGAACCGAAGCTTTTGTTGATGGCTCGGCGGGAAATGGTGTGGTGAAAAATATTGCCTTTGCGTCGGTCATTTTTCTTCTGTCACTCTGGCCGGCCAGTATAAACTCAGTGGGATTCTACAGTTTTGCTAAAGTCTTGCTCTTGGCCGTGATGGTCGTGATCATCCACGAATGGTTCCCAGTTTAAAATAACTTCCTCTGAATATAAGAATAATGGTTCGTGAACCAAAACACTGTCATGTTGTACCTTCTGTCATGTATACATGATTCATCCACACCAATTTCGTTTGCTAGTGAGGTTGTTTCGCCTATCAACGGACAAGTTCGCTCCTCTTTATCAAGCGCTGTAATCCACTTGCGTCGTCCTAGGTGTGAAAATATCCTAATTATCATTTCTTTGATCATTGTCTTTCTGTATATGACAAAATGTAGAAAGATATATCAAGATGTTTGACTTGAAGCAAGAGTCAAAATTGATAGAATTTGCAGTTTTATTCCTCAAACCAAAATCAAATCTAAATTGTCCTCAAGCTGGAAGTGTATCTAACTTTGCCTTCTGATAAGATTTAGGCTAAAATGAAATATGTCAATATTGGAAGCTCCGTACACAAGATAGCTGATGAATACAAGGCGGTGTCTGGCACATGAATTACCTGCTAATTAAACTGGAGTAATATTGAGATTAAAAATTGACTTGACTTTGGTACAAAAATGACTAGTGTCATGAGAAGCGTAGATTTCAGCAGGCATCATAGTGCTGTGACGAGAATATACGTTAACAGATATAGCATGAGGAAGGTCAGTTGCCTTAAGATTCTTTAGATAACTTTTGGCTGGAATATGACCCTTGAGCACGACGGCGCGACCCTATGAATCTCATATTCTCCAATTGTCTCTATGTGGCATCGTGGTATCTCAAATTACAGTAGGTAGTATCTCACGTTACCTTAAATATAAGATGGCATACAAGGAGCAACAGATCACAGTCTTTTCGAGGCTGTTTATGATACCTGATGAGATCAGAGACACAGAGGTTTGTGTGGGGAGAGCAGAGAAGCAAGGAGTTAAATGACATACGTAAAATACTCGTTAAATCTTCGACAAAGGAGACGCATATATATATATATATATATATATATATATACATACCAACAAAGCGCATATAAACGCGCACCTTCATAGTACATACAAACCTCCAACAGCCAGGATCGAACCCGGGACCCCTGTGTAACAGGCGAGAGCGCTACCGCTATTCTATGATCGCCCCTAATAGGGAGATGACTTTTCGAATACTATGTACTCGAATACCCTTCGTCTCATGTTGGTGAGCAACGGGGTCTAAACCAGTCATTTCCCATTAGGCTCACACAGCCAGCAGCTAGCATTTTGCCGAACCTACCTGTACGTACAACGCGGAGGTATATGAATATATATATATATATATATATATATATATATATATATATATATATATATATATATATATATATATATATATATATATATATATATATATATATATGCATGTATATATATATATATATATATATATATATATATATATATATATATATATATATATATATATATATATATATATATATATATATATATATATATATATATATATATATATATATATATATATATATATATATATATATATATATATATATATATATATATATATATATATATATATATATATATATATATATATATATATATATATATATATATACATACATATATATATATATATATATATATATATATATATATATATATATATATATATATATATATATATATATATATATATATATATATATATATATATATATATATATACATACATATATATATATATATATATATATATATATATATATATATATATATATATATATATATATATATATATATATATATATATATATATATATATATATATATATATGCAGTGAAAAGTTTTTATCGAGGATGTAAGGCATGTGTACGTGTAGGAAGAGAGGAAAGTGATTGGTTCTCAGTGAATGTAGGTTTGCGGCAGGGGTGTGTGATGTCTCCATGGTTGTTTAATTTGTTTATGGATGGGGTTGTTAGGGAGGTAAATGCAAGAGTTTTGGAAAGAGGGGCAAGTATGAAGTCTGTTGGGGATGAGAGAGCTTGGGAAGTGAGTCAGTTGTTGTTCGCTGATGATACAGCGCTGGTGGCTGATTCATGTGAGAAACTGCAGAAGCTGGTGACTGAGTTTGGTAAAGTGTGTGGAAGAAGAAAGTTAAGAGTAAATGTGAATAAGAGCAAGGTTATTAGGTACAGTAGGGTTGAGGGTCAAGTCAATTGGGAGGTGAGTTTGAATGGAGAAAAACTGGAGGAAGTGAAGTGTTTTAGATATCTGGGAGTTGATCTGGCAGCGGATGGAACCATGGAAGCGGAAGTGGATCATAGGGTGGGGGAGGGGGCGAAAATTCTGGGGGCCTTGAAGAATGTGTGGAAGTCGAGAACATTATCTCGGAAAGCAAAAATGGGTATGTTTGAAGGAATAGTGGTTCCAACAATGTTGTATGGTTGCGAGGCGTGGGCTATGGATAGAGTTGTGCGCAGGAGGATGGATGCGCTGGAAATGAGATGTTTGAGGACAATGTGTGCTGTGAGGTGGTTTGATCGAGTGAGTAACGAAAGGGTAAGAGAGATGTGTGGAAATAAAAAGAGCGTGGTTGAGAGAGCAGAAGAGGGTGTTTTGAAGTGGTTTGGGCACATGGAGAGGATGAGTGAGGAAAGATTGACCAAGAGGATATATGTGTCGGAGGTGGAGGGAGCAAGGAGAAGAGGGAGACCAAATTGGAGGTGGAAAGATGGAGTGAAAAAGATTTTGTGTGATCGGGGCCTGAACATGCAGGAGGGTGAAAGGAGGGCAAGGAATAGAGTGAATTGGAGCGATGTGGTATACCGGGGTTGACATGCTGTCAGTGGATTGAAGCAGGGCATATATATATATATATATATATATATATATATATATATATATATATATATATATATATATATATATATATATATATATATTTATTTTGCTTTGTCGCTGTCTCCCGCGTTTGCGAGGTAGCGCAAGGAAACAGACGAAAGAAATGGCCCAACCCATTCTCATACATAATGTATATACATACACGTCCACACACGCAAATATACATACCTATACATCTCAATGTACACATATATATACACACACAGACACATACATATATACCCATGCACACAATTCACACTGTCTGCCCTTATTCATTCCCATCGCCACCTCGCCACACATGGAATACCATCCCCCTCCCCCCTCATGTGTGCGAGGTAGCACTAGGAAAAGACAACAAAGGCCCCATTCGCTCACAGTCTCTAGCTGTCATGCAATAATGCCCGAAACCGCAGCTCCCTTTCCACATCCAGGACCCACACAACTTTCCATGGTTTACCCCAGACGCTTCACATGCCCTGATTTAATCCACTGACAGCACGTCAACCCCGATATACCACATCGATCCAATTTAGTCTATTCCTTGCCCTCCTTTCACCCTCCTGCATGTTCAGGCCCCGATCACACAAAATCTTTTTCACTCCATCTTTCCACCTCCAATTTGGTCTCCCACTTCTCCTCGTTCCCTCCACCTCCGACACATATATCCTCTTGGTCAATCTTTCCTCACTCATTCTCTCCATTTGCCCAAACCATTTCAAAACACCCTCTTCTGCTCTCTCAACCACGCTCTTTTTATTTCCACACATCTCTCTTACCCTTACATTACTTACTCGATCAAACCACCTCACACCACACATTGTCCTCAAACATCTCATTTCTAGCACATCCACCCTCCTGCGCATAACTCTATCCATAGCCCACGCCTCGCAACCATACAACATTGTTGGAACCACTACTCCTTCAACCATACCCATTTTTGCTTTCCGAGATAATGTTCTCGACTTCCACACTTTCTTCAAGGCTCCCAGGATTTTCGCCCCCTCCCCCACCCTATGATTCACTTCCGCTTCCATGGTTCCATCCGCTGCCAGATCCACTCCTAGATATCTAAAACACTTCACTTCCTCCAGTTTTTCTCCATTCAAACTTACCTCCCAATTGACTTGACCCTCAACCCTACTGTACCTAATAACCTTGCTCTTATTCACATTTACTCTTAACTTTCTTCTTTCACACACTTTATCAAACTCAGTCACCAGCTTCTACAGTTTCTCACATGAATCAGCCACCAGCGCTGTATCATCAGCGAACAACAACCGACTCACTTCCCAAGCTCTCTCATCCACAACAGACTTCATACTTGCCCCTCTTTCCAAGACTCTTGCATTCACCTCCCTAACAACCCCATCCATAAACAAATTAAACAACCATGGAGACATCACACACCCCTGCCGCAAACCTACATTCACTGAGAACCAATCACTTTCCTCTCTTCCTACACGTACACATGCCTTACATCCTCGATAAAAACTTTTCACTGCTTCTAACAACTTGCCTCCCACACCATATATTCTTAATTCCTTCCACAGGGCATCTCTATCAACTCTATCATATGCCTTCTCCAGATCAATAAACGCTGCATATAAATCCATTTGCTTTTCTAAGTATTTTTCACATATATTCTTCAAAGCAAACACCTGATCCACACATCCTCTACCACTTCTGAAACCACACTGCTCTTCCCCAATCTGATGATCTGTACATGCCTTCACCCTCTCAATCAATACCCTCCTATATAATTTACCGGGAATACTCAACAAACTTATACCTCTGTAATTTGATCACTCACTCTTATCCTCTTTGCCTTTGTACAATGGCACTATGCAAGCATTCCGCCAATCCTCAGGCACCTCACCATGAGTCATACATACATTAAATAACCTTACCAACCCGTCAAGAATACAGTCACCCCCTTTTTTAATAAATCCACTGGAATACCATCCAAACCTGCTGCCTTGCCGGCTTTCATCTTCCGCAAAGCTTTTACTACCTCGTCTCTGTTTACCAAATCATTTTCCCTAACCCTCTCACTTTGCACACCACCTCGACCAAAACACCCTATATCTGCCACTCTATCATCAAACACATTCAACAAACCTTCAAAATACTCACTCCATCTCCTTCTCACATCACCACTATTTGTTATCACCTCCCCATTAGCCCCCTTCACTGAAGTTCCCATTTGCTCCCTTGTCTTACGCACTTTATTTACCTCCTTCCAAAACATCTTTTTATTTTCCCTAAAATTTAATGATACTCTCTCACCCCAACTCTCATTTGCCCTCTTTTTCACCTCTTGCACCTTTCTCTTGACCTCCTGTCTCTTTCTTTTATACATCTCCCACTCAATTGCATTTTTTTCCTGCAAAAATCGTCCAAATGCCTCTCTTCTCTTTCACTAATAATCTTACTTCTTCATCCCACCACTCACTACCCTTTCTAATCAACCCACCTCCCACTCTTCTCAAGCCACAAACATCTTATGCGCAATCCATCAATGATTCCCTAAATGCATCCCATTTCTCCCCCACTCCCCTTACTTCCATTGTTCTCACCTTTTTCCATTCTGTACTCAGTCTCTCCTGGTACTTCCTCACACAAGTCTCCTTCCCAAGCTCACTTACTCTCACCACCCTTTTCACCCCAACATTCACTCTTCTTTTCTGAAAACCCATACAAATCTTCACCTTAGCCTAATCAAGATAATGATCAGACATCCCTTCAGTTGCACCTCTCAGCACATTAACATCCAAAAGTCTCTCTTTCGCGCGCCTCTCAATTAACTCGTAATCCAATAACGCTCTCTGGCTATTTCTCCTACTTACATACGTATACATATGTATATCTCGCTTTTTAAACCAGGTATTCCCAATCACCAGTCCTTTTTCAGCACATAAATCTACAAGCTCTTCACCATTTCCATTTACAACACTGAACACCCCATGTATACCAATTATTCCCTCAACTGCTCCATCATTCACCTTTGCATTCAAATCACCCATCACTATAACTCGGTCTCGTGCATCAAAAAAAAAATAATTTATCTATATATATATATATATATATATATATATATATATATATATATATATATATATATATATATATATATATATATATATATATATATATATATATATATATATATATATATATGTATATATATATATATATATTTTCTTTCAAACTATTCGCCATTTCCCGCATTAGCAAGGTAGCGTTAAGAACAGAGGATTGGGCCTTTGAGGGAATACCCTCACCTGGCCCAATTCTCTGTTACTTCTTTTGGAAAATTGAAAAAAAAAAAAAAATCCGAGAGGGGAGGATTTCCAGCCCCCCGCTCCCTCCCCTTTTAGTCGCCTTCTACGACACGCAGGGAATACGTGGGAAGTATTCTTAATCCCCTATCCCCAGGGATAATATATATATATATATATATATATATATATATATATATATATATATATATATATATATATATATATATATATATATATATATATATATATATATATATATATATATATGTATATATATATATATATATATATATATATATATATATATATATATATATATATTTTTTTTTTTTTTTTTTTTTATACTTTGTCGCTGTCTCCCGCGTTTGCGAGGTAGCGCAAGGAAACAGACGAAAGAAATGGCCCAACCCCCCCCCCCCATACACATGTACATACACACGTCCAGACACGCAAATATACATACCTACACAGCTTTCCATGGTTTACCCCAGACGCTACACATGCCTTGCTTCAATCCACTTACAGCACGTCAACCCCTGTATACCACATGACTCCAATTCACTCTATTTCTTGCCCTCCTTTCACCCTCCTGCATGTTCAGGCCCCGATCACACAAAATCTTTTTCACTCCATCTTTCCACCTCCAATTTGGTCTCCCTCTTCTCCTCGTTCCCTCCACCTCCGACACATATATCCTCTTGGTCAATCTCTCCTCACTCATTCTCTCCATGTGCCCAAACCATTTCAAAACACCCTCTTCTGCTCTCTCGACCACGCTCTTTTTATTTCCACACATCTCTCTTACCCTTACGTTACTTACTCGATCAAACCACCTCACACCACACATTGTCCTCAAACATCTCATTTCCAGCACATCCATCCTCCTGCGCACATCTCTATCCATAGCCCACGCCTCGCAACCATACAGCATTGTTGGAACCACTATTCCCTCAAACATACCCATTTTTGCTTTCCGAGATAATGTTCTCGACTTCCACACATTTTTCAAGGCTCCCAAAATTTTCGCCCCCTCCCCCACCCTATGATCCACTTCCGCTTCCATGGTTCCATCCGCTGACAGATCCACTCCCAGATATCTAAAACACTTCACTTCCTCCAGTTTTTCTCCATTCAAACTCACCTCCCAATTGACTTGACCCTCACCCCTACTGTACCTAATAACCTTGCTCTTATTCACATTTACTCTCAACTTTCTTCTTCCACACACTTTACCAAACTCAGTCACCAGCTTCTGCAGTTTCTCACATGAATCAGCCACCAGCGCTGT
>NC_092292.1:6166791-6174337 GCF_036320965.1 Panulirus ornatus | reverse complement strand
AAGTGGGAGACCAAATTGGAGGTGGAAAGATGGAGTGAAAAAGATTTTGAGTGATCGGGGCCTGAACATGCAGGAGGGTGAAAGGCGGGCAAGGAATAGAGTGAATTGGATCGATGTGGTATACCGGGGTTGACGTGCTGTCAGTGGATTGAATCAGGGCATGTGAAGCGTCTGGGGTAAACCATGGAAAGTTGTGTGGGGCCTGGATGTGGAAAGGGAGCTGTGGTTTCGGGCTTTATTGCATGACAGCTAGAGACTGAGTGTGAACGAATGGGGCCTTTGTTGTCTTTTCCTAGCGCTACCTCGCACACATGAGGGAGGAGGGGGATAGTATTCCATGTGTGGCGAGGTGGCGATAGGAATGAATTAAGGCAGACGGTGTGAATTGTGTGCATGGGTATATATGTATGTGTCTGTGTGTGTATATATATATGTACATTGAGATGTATAGGTATGTATATTTGCGTGTGTGGACGTGAATGTATATACATGTGTATGAGGGTGGGTTGGGCCATTTCTTTCGTCTGTTTCCTTGCGCTACCTCGCAAACGCGGGAGACAGCGACAAAGCAAAATAAATAAATAAATAAATAAATATATATATATATATATATATATATATATATATATATATATATATATATATATATATATTTCTTCTTTTTCTTTCAAACTATTCGCCATTTCCCGCATTAGCGAGGTAGCGTTAAGAACAGAGGAGTGGGCCTTTGAAGGAATACCCTCACCTGGCCCAATTCTCTGTTCCTTCTTTTGGAAAATTAAAAAAAAACGAGAGGGGAGGATTTCCAGCCCCCCGCTCCCTCCCCTTTTAGTCGCCTTCTACGACATGCAGGGAATACGTGGATAGTATTCTTTCTCCCCTATCCCCAGGGAACATATATAAATATATATATATATATATATATATATATATATATATATATATATATATATATATATATATATATATATATATATATATATAGGTTTGCGGTAGGGGTGTGTGATGTCTCCATGGTTGTTTAATTTGTTTATGGATGGGGTTGTTAGGGAGGTAAATGCAAGAGTCTTGGAAAGAGGGGCAAGTATGAAGTCTGTTGGGGATGAGAGAGCTTGGGAAGTGAGTCAGTTGTTGTTCGCTGATGATACAGCGCTGGTGGCGGATTCATGTGAGAAACTGCAGAAGCTGGTGACGGAGTTTGGTAAAGTGTGTGGAAGAAGAAAGTTAAGAGTAAATGTGAATAAGAGCAAGGTTATTAGGTACAGTAGGGTTGAGGGTCAAGTCAATTGGGAGGTGAGTTTGAATGGAGAAAAACTGGAGGAAGTGAAGTGTTTTAGATATCTGGGAGTGGATCTGTCAGCGGATGGAACCATGGAAGCGGAAGTGGATCATAGGGTGGGGGAGGGGGCGAAAATTTTGGGAGCCTTGAAAAATGTGTGGAAGTCGAGAACATTATCCCGGAAAGCAAAAATGGCTATGTTTGAAGGAATAGTAGTTCCAACAATGTTGTATGGTTGCGAGGCGTGGGCTATGGATAGAGTTGTGCGCAGGAGGATGGATGTGCTGGAAATGAGATGTTTGAGGACAATGTGTGGTGTGAGGTGGTTTGATCGAGTAAGTAACGTAAGGGTAAGAGAGATGTGTGGAAATAAAAAGAGCGTGGTTGAGAGAGCAGAAGAGGGTGTTTTGAAATGGTTTGGGCACATGGAGAGAATGAGTGAGGAAAGATTGACCAAGAGGATATATGTGTCGGAGGTGGAGGGAACGAGGAGAAGAGGGAGACCAAATTGGAGGTGGAAAGATGGAGTGAAAAGGATTTTGTGTGATCGGGGCCTGAACATGCAGGAGGGTGAAAGGAGGGCAAGGAATAGAGTGAATTGGAGCGATGTGGTATACAGGGGTTGACCTGCTGTCAGTGGATTGAATCAAGGCATGTGAAGCGTCCGGGGTAAACCATGGAAAGCTGTGTAGGTATGTATATTTGCGTGTGTGGACGTGTGTATGTACATGTGTATGGGAGGGGGTTGGGCCATTTCTTTCGTCTGTTTCCTTGCGCTACCTCGCAAACGCGGGAGACAGCGACAAAGTATAAAAAAAAAAAAAAAAAAAAAAAAATATATATGCGTGTCGTAAAAGGCGACTAAAAGGGAAGGGAGCGGGGATTTGGAAATCCTCCCCTCCTGTTTTTTTTTTTTTTTCAAAAGGAAGGAACAGAGAAGGGGGCCAGGTTAGGATATTGCCTCAAAGGTCCAGTCCTCTGTTCCTGACGCTACCTCGCTAACGCGGGAAATGGCGAATGGTATGAAAAAATAAAAATATATATATATATATAGGGGATAGGGGAGAAAGAATACTTCCCACGTATTCCCTGCGTGTCGTAGAAGGCGACTAAAAGGGGAGGGAGCGGGGGGCTGGAAATCCTCCCCTCTCTTTTTTTTTTTAATTTTCCAAAAGAAGGAACAGAGAATTGGGCCAGGTGAGGGTATTCCCCCCAGGCCCAGTCCTCTGTTCTTAACGCTACCTCGCTAATGCGGGAAATGGCGAATAGTTTGAAAGAAAAGAAAAAAAAAAAAAAAAATATATATATATATATATATATATATATTCTTTCTTTCATACTATTCGCCAGGGATATATATATATATATATATATATATATATATATATATTTTTTTTTTTTTTTTCCATACTATTCGCCATTTCCCGCATTAGCGAGGTAGCGTTACGAACAGAGGACTGGGCCTTAGAGGGAATATCCTCACCTGTACCTAATTACCCTGCTCTTATTCACATTTACTCTTAACTTTCTTCTTTCACACACTTTACCAAACTCAGTCACCAGCTTCTGCAGTCTCTCACATGAATCAGCCACCAGCGCTTCTTTTGGAAAATTAAAAAAAAAAACGAGAGGGTAGGATTTCCAGCCACCCGCTCCCTCCCCTTTTAGTCGCCTTCTACGACACGCAGGGAATACGTGGGAAGTATTCTTTCTCCCCTATATAAGCTATAGATGAGAGTCGTCAGCGCTATAGACTGACGAAAAACATCGTTTATGAAGAGAAGGACGAGCATAGTTGGTACGACAAAAGCCTGAGGGACACCACTGTCAGCGGGATTAGAGAGGAAATTGGCCCCATCAGTGAGCACCGCAAAGGAGCGAATAGAATGGAAATTAATCGGAAAAACAGAGGGATAGATGTTAGCAAAGCGGAGACTTGCCGAGGGTCATGACAAAAGGTTAAACAAACTTCTGAAGTGAGGAATCCCAGAGCTGAATCATAAAGGAAACATCGCTAGTAGACCTTGAACCACGAAAGACGATTGTTTGACGGGTTCAAACGGTAGAGTTAAAATAAGGTGCCGGAAGGAGTAGCTTCGTCATTTCCAGAATAAGGCAAAGACCGATCATTAAAGAGAGAATGAATCCCAGACTTTACTGGACGTGCCCTCGGTTAAGGACCAGAAGGACTTATCAACAGAGAATGTCATTTCAATGCACTTTATTTTTCTATGAGACGTTGAGACAACTAATAACAACTCCGCAGTGATTCTGAGTAGAGCTGAAGGTGGTGTAAGAATAGATAGAGGAAGTGTTTTATGGGTTGATATGCTCTCTCCTTAAATCGAGGGGAATCAAAACAAAAAGCAACCAGATCATGAGTAGGAGGAGGAAGGATTGGTAGAATTTTGGACGTCGAAATCCATTCCCGCCAAGATTACCCTCGTTACACAGCCAGCAAGTTTCTAGGCATCTTGACCGGCCTGGATTTTCTTAAAAAAAGGGGTGACTGTATTGTTGAGTGGTTGGTGAGGCTATTTAATGGATGTATGACTCATGGTGAGGTGCCTGAGGATTGGCGGAATGCTTGCATAGTGCGATTGTATAAAGGCAAAGGGGACAAAAGTGAGTGCTCAATTTACAGAGGTATAAGTTTGTTGAGTATTCCTGGTAAATTATAAGGGAGGGTATTGACTGAGAGGCTGAAGGCATGTACAGAGCATCAGTTTGGGGAAGGAGCAGTGTGGTTTCAGAAGTAGTAGAGGATGTATGGATCAGGTGTTTGCTTTGAAGAATGTATGTTGAAATACTTAGAAAAGCAAATGCATTTGTATTTAGCATTTATGGATCTGGAGAAGGCATATGACAGAGTTGATAGAGATGCTCTGTGGAAGGTATTAAGAATATATGGTGTGAGAGGCAAGTTGTTAGAAGCAGTGAAAAGTTTTTATCGAGGATGTAAGGCATGTGTTCTTGTAGGAAGGGACGAAACTGATTGGTTCTCAGTGAATGTTGGTTTGTGGCATGGGTGTGTGATGTCTCCATGGTTGTTTAATTTGTTTATGGATAGGGTTGTTAGGGATGTGAATGCAAGAGTTTTGGAAAGAGGGTCAAGTATGTATTCTGTTGTGGATGAGAGAGCTTGGGAAGTGAGTCAGTTGTTGTTCGCTGATGATACAGCGCTGGTGGCTGGTTCGGGTGAGAAACTGCAGAAGCTTCTGACTGAGTTTGGTAAAGTGTGTGAAAGAAGAAAGCTGAGAGTAAATGTGAATAAGAGCAAGGTTATTAGGTACAGCAGGGTTGAGGGACAAGTCAACAGGGAGGAAAGTTTGAATGGAGAAAAACTGGAGGAAGTGAAGTGTTTTAGATATCTGGTAGTGGATTTGGCAGCGGATGGAACCATGGAAGCGGAAGTAAATCATAGGGTGGAGGAGGGAACGAAAGTTCTGGGTTAATGCCTCTCATTAACCTGATACCACCAATTATCTTTTTCTAAAGTCGTCTACAGCCTCCATCCTCTTATATTCGTCATTCATTACACCCCAGATCACACTGGTCACCTCTACCGGCCAGTATCTCTTGTCGAAAGCGTCTGCAGGCACACTGCTTTCCTCCGAGGCCACATGCATATTTAGTTGGGAATATTTTCAGAAACTGGAAGTTTCTCAGCCAACCTTGCCAATTAATGAAAATGACAAGGGTCGCCCAGCTTCCTGAGGCAGACTTGCTGCCTTTCACACGAAAATGGAAGAGGATGTGTGGATGTGGTGTTGACTTTAAAAAATCTGTGAAAAATGTTTACATAAAGAACAGGGTATGCATGCTGTATTCATGGATCTGGATAAAGCATATGAAAGTGTTGATAGAGATGCTTAGTGAATGGTAATGCGAATATATGGTGTTGGAAGGAAAGGTACTAGAATCAGGGAAGAGATTTTTCAAGAGAATAAAGTGTGTGTGCGATAAGGAAGGGAAGAGGTTGAGTGGTGCCCAGTGAAAAGGGGTATGTATCTAGAGTGTTTGATGCACCAATGGCTATTTACTCTGTTTACGGATGGGGTAGTGAGGGAGAATATTTGTGAGTCAGTTATTGTTTGCAGAAATCCTCTTCAGATGAGGAATCTTTGCTTATTTCAACATCAACAAGTCTGTTACAAGCCTACTGAACTTTTAATCTTTTAATACTGACTAGCACAAGAAACTTTGTAGCTGTTCGACCTAAATATCTACCCGCTAAGCCTTGCCACCATCTTATCCTGAAGCTAACGTCCTCTACTCAGGAGACCTCAATGTACACCCCAGGAAATGGCTCCCACACACGGAATGAGTTTCATGGCCGAAATGTAAAAGTAAATTCTCATCATCCCCATCCATTCCATGACCGTCATGATTTCAATATTCAAGACCTGTTTCTGACGTGTCTACCCCAGGTATAGCTACAACACTCTCGGGAGTACAATACCAATTTCAAGATGATATCCCACAATGGTTAGTTTATTGTTGATATCTTCATGATAACTGTCATGTGTTCTTGATATCTTCATGTTAACTGTCATGTATTCTTGATATCTTCATGATAACTGTCATGTATTCTTGATATCTTCATGATAACTGTCATGTATTCTTGATATCTTCATGATAACTGTCATGTATGCTTGATATCGTTGGTGATAACTGGCACATATGCTTGATATCGTTGGTACAGTGGTGAGAGTGAGGGAGGCGCTATCACTATGAGAAGAATGAGGGGTATCATGGGTACTGTGGTAAGAATGAGGGAGGTATTGGTATTGGTACGATAAGAGTGAGTACCGTACTGGAGATAGACAGGAGTAGAATGAACGAAAAACATATTCTTTTGTATCTTATTGATTTATTCCATATGATTATAAATGATTTTTCTCCGGTACAAAAAAAAAAAAATCCTTTCTCGTAAAAGAAATATATTTTTTCTGTTTTCCACTATAACTGTAGATTATCATAATCTTCCAGTATGAGAGAGGTTAATATTCAGGGTCCATCAACCTGTGATCCAGCAATTACCTTCAATTTGCTGATGACGGTATGGAGAGAAGGCCTGGCTTGGGGATCGCTTCTCCTCGTCTCATCCTGGAGCGCCAGCAGGCCAGACCATATCTTGTCGTCCTCCTGAACCATGTTCACTACGTCCTCAATGACGAAACTAAATGAATAAACGTCGCTTGCTGGTGTAAGACGTTCTCTTGCTGTTACCTCCGGTGCATACCAGGGGCAGCCCCAGCCGCCGCCGCTCAACCTGAGGACGTCTCCTATCTTTTTGGTGAGGCCATAATCAATGATGTGGATATCGAGGTCCTGGGAAACACCCACAGTTATGTTGTCCGACTTGAGGTCATTGTGGACGAAGCCTTTGTCGTGGATTTCCTGCAGTTTTTCTGCCACGATGACGAGAGACTCAATCAGTTGCTGCTGTGTGCATTTCTGGATGTAATGCCCGAAAGTCTCGCCTGTGTAGGTCATGATCACTCTGGCGGGTTTCAGGCTCATTCCATACACCTTGGGGGCTCCTCCAGCGCCTGCCAGTTCACGATGAATCCTTACTTCTTTCAGCAATAATGCGATGTTCTCTCTGTTCAGGTAAGTCTTCATCACCATGAACTGGCCATTGAAAAGCACCAGTTCTACTCTCCCGCTGGCGCCCTCACCCAACAACTTGAGGCGATCCAGTGCATCGACCCTGGGTTTGATGAGGAGATCATGTTCCCCACCTCGCAGATATTGTATGTATCCTTTGCTCTCGTCGTCGTCACAGACAGAAGCGGAGCTAAGCAAGTCGAAGTCGGCCGTGGAGAGTGAGATGGTGGATGTGTGTGACTGACCATCCACGAGAAGGGTGGCAGAGTGTCTGGTCTGCACCAGGACCAGCTCCTCGTCGACCCAGTCGGTGAATCGTGACTGTGTGGTCATATTGAGGAATATGAAAAACTTGACGCCTGCACTTACGAAGTAAACTTTCATATCCTTGAAGCATTAATAATATAGTGAAGGCTGTACCTCCCTGAATTATAGTGAATATCAGCAAGTAGTGAAGATGAGGGAATTTGGTCCTTGGTGTCAGCGAGGAGTAGGGGGGTTGGGGGATGGGGGTGGGTGGGTGGGGGGGTTAGCATTTAAGACGAAGGTTGCTGTGAAGGCCCGTGTGTAACGAAGATTGCCTTTGACTTGACAGTATAATTTTTTTTAAGATAAGGGAGTGGGAAGGATAGAGGGGCTAGTGTAAATTAGGAA
>NC_092292.1:6145117-6166691 GCF_036320965.1 Panulirus ornatus | reverse complement strand
GATATGGTCATTCCAAATATGTTTATGATATTACAGTGCTGAATTGTTCTTGAAATTTCGAGGTAGGAAATGGCTCATTCAGAAAGAGGCATGTGTAAAAATGACATTTTTGCATTGTTGATTTTAATGAGGTTGCTGCTTCCCCGTTTGGATATGTTGCACATATTCGAATGAAGAGAATATGTGTGTTCATCACAAGGTAACGAATGACTAGACGAGCAGGAAGGGGAAAAAGAAATGTATAAAAGAAAGACACAGGGGGTCAAGAGAAAGGTGCAAGAGGTGAAAAAAAGGGCAAATGAGAGTTGGGGTGAGAGAGTATCATTAAATTTTAGGGAGAATAAAAAAATGTTCTGGAAGGAGGTAAATAAAGTGCGTAAGACAAGGGAGCAAATGGGAACTTCAGTGAAGGGCGCTAATGGGGAGCTGATAACAAGTAGTGGTGATGTGAGAAGGAGATTGAGTATTTTGAAGGTTTGTTGAATGTGTTTGATGATAGAGTGGCAGATATAGGGTGTTTTGGTCGAGGTGGTGTGCAAAGTGAGATGGTTAGGGAAAATGATTTGGTAAACAGAGAAGAGGTAGTAAAAGCTTTGCGGAAGATGAAAGCCGGCAAGGCAGCAGGTTTGGATGGTATTGCAGTGGAATCTATTAAAAAAAGGTGATGACTGTATTGTTGACTGGTTGGTAAGGTTATTTAATGTGTTTATGACTCATGGTGAGGTGCCTGAGGATTGGCGGAATGCGTGCATAGTGCCATTGTACAAAGGCAAAGGGGATAAGAGTGAGTGCTCAAATTACAGAGGTATAAGTTTGTTGAGTATTCCTGGTAAATTATATGGGAGGGTGTTGATTGAGAGGGTGAAGGCATGTACAGAGCATCAGATTGGGGAAGAGCAGTGTGGTTTCAGAAGTGGTAGAGGATGTGTGGATCAGGTGTTTGCTTTGAAGAATGTATGTGAGAAATACTTAGAAAAGCAAATGGATTTGTATGTAGCATTTATGGATCTGGAGAAGGCATATGATAGAGTTGATAGAGATGCTCTGTGGAATGTATTAAGAATATATGGTGTGGGAGGCAAGTTGTTAGAAGCAGCGAAAAGTTTTTGTCGAGGATGTAAGGCATATGTATGTGTAGGAAGGGAGAAAAGTGATTGCTTCTCAGTGAATGTAGGTTTTCGGCAGGGGTGTGTGATGTCTCCATGGTTGTTTAATTTGTTTATGGATGGGGTTGTTAGGGAGGTGAATGCAAGAGTTTTGGAAAGAGGGGCAAGTATGAAGTCTGTTGTGGATGAGAGAGCTTGGGAAGTGAGTCAGTTGTTGCTCGCTGATGATACAACGCTGGTGGCTGATTCATGTGAGAAACTGCAGAAGCTGGTGACTGAGTTTGGTAAAGTGTGTGAAAGAAGAAAGTTAAGAGTAAATGTGAATAAGAGCAAGGTTATTAGGTACAGTAGGGTTGAGGGTCAAGTCAATTAGGAGGTAAGTTTGAATGGAGAAAAACTGGAGGAAGTAAAGTGTTTTAGATATCTGGGAGTGGATCTAGCAGCGGATGGAACCATGGAAGCGAAAGTGAATCATAGGGTGGGGGAGGGGCGAAAATCCTGGGAGCCATGAAGAATGTTTGGAAGTCGAGAACATTATCTCGGAAAGCAAAAATGGGTATGTTTGAAGGAATAGTGGTTCCAACAATGTTGTATGGTTGCGAGGCGTGGGCTATGGATAGAGTTGTGCGCAGGAGGGTGGATGTGCTGGAAATGAGATGTTTGCGGACAATGTGTGGTGTGAGGTGGTTTGATCAAGTAAGTCATGTAAGGGTAAGAGAGATGTGTGGAAATAAAAAGAGCGTGTTTGAAAGAGCAGAAGAGGGTGTTTTGAAATGGTTTGGGCACATGGAGAGAATGAGTGAGGAAAGATTGACCAAGAGGATATATGTGTCGGAGGTGGAGGGAACGAGGAGAAGTGGGAGATCAAATTGGAGGTGGAAAGATGGAGTGAAAAAGATTTTGAGTGATCGGGGCCTGAACATGCAGGAGGGTGAAAGGCGGGCAAGGAATAGAGTGAATTGGATCGATGTGGTATACCGGGGTTGACGTGCTGTCAGTGGATTGAACCAGGGCATGTGAAGCGTCTGGGGTAAACCATGGAAAGTTGTGTGGGGACTGGATGTGGAAAGGGAGCTGTGGTTTCGGCCATTATTGCATGACAGCTAGAGACTGAGTGTGAACGAATGGGGCCTTTGTTGTCTTTTCTTAGCGCTACCTCGCACACATGAGGGAGGAAGGGGATAGTATTATCCATGTGTGGCGAGGTGGCGATGGGAATGAATAAAGGCAGACGATGTGAATTGTGTACATGGGTATATATGTATGTGTCTGTGTGTGTATATATATGTGTACATTGAGATGTATAGGTATGTATATTTGCGTGTGTGGACGTGTATGTGTATACATGTGTATGGGGGTGGGTTGGGCCATTTCTTTCGTCTGTTTCCTTGCGCTACCTCGCAAACGCGAGAGACAGCGACAAAGCAAAATAAATAGATAAATAAAAAAAAATAAATAAATAAATAAATATATATATATATATATATATATATATATATATATATATATATATATATATATATATATATATATATATATATATATATATATATATATATATTTCTTTTTTTTTTCTTTTTTTGCTTTGTCACTGTCTCCCGCGTTTGCGTTGTAGCGAAAGGAAACAGACGAAAGAAATGGCCCAACCCACCCACATACACATGTATATACCTACGTCCACACACGCAAATATACATACCTCCACAGCTTTCCATGGTTTACCCCAGACGCTTCACATGCCTTGATTCAATCCACTGACAGCACGTCAACCCCGGTATACCACATCGCTCCAATTCACTCTGTTACTTGCCCTCCTTTCACCCTCCTGCATGTTCAGGCCCCGATCACACAAAATCTTTTTCACTCCATCTTTCCACCTCCAATTTGGTCTCCCTCTTCTCCTCGTTCCCTCCACCTCCGACATATATATCCTCTTGGTCAATCTTTTCTCACTCATTCTCTCCATGTGCCCAAACCATTTCAAAACACCCTCTTCTGCTCTCTCAACCACGCTCTTTTTATTTCCACACATCTCTCTTACCCTTACGTTACTTACTCGATCAAACCACCTCACACCACACATTGTCCTCAAACATCTCATTTCCAGCACATCCATCCTCCTGCGCACAACTCTATCCATAGCCCACGCCTCGCAACCATACAACATTTTTGGAACAACTGTTCCTTCAAACATACCCATTTTTGCTTTCCAGGATAATGCTCTCGACTTCCACACATTCTTCAAGGCTCCCAGAATTTTCGCCCCCTCCCCCACCCTATGATCCACTTCCGCTTCCATGGTTCCATCCGCTGCCAGATCCATTCCCAGATATCTAAAACACTTCACTTCCTCCAGTTTTTCTCCATTCAAACTCACCTCCCAATTGACTTGACCCTCAACCCTACTGTACCTAATAACCTTGCTCTTATTCACATTTACTCTTAACTTTCTTCTTCCACACACTTTACCAAACTCAGTCACCAGCTTCTGCAGTTTCTCACATGAATCAGCCACCAGCGCTGTATCATCAGCGAAAAACAACTGACTCACTTCCCAAGCTCTCTCATCCCCAACCGACTTCATACTTGCCCCTCTTTCCAAAACTCTTGCATTCACCTCCCTAACAACCCCATCCATAAACAAATTAAACAACCATGGAGACATCACACACCCCTGCCGCAAACCTACATTCACTGAGAACCAGTCACTTTCCTCTCTTCCTACACGTACACATGCCTTACATCCTCGATAAAAACTTTTCACTGCTTCTAACAACTTTCCTCCCACACCATGTATTCTTAATACCATATATATATATATATATATATATATATATATATATATATATATATATATATATATATATATATATATATATATATATATATATATATATTATATATATATATATATATATATATATATATATATATATATATATATATATATATATATATATATATATATATATATATATATATATATATATATATATATATATATATATATATATATATATATATATATATATATATATATATATATATATATATATATATATATATATATATATATATATATATATATATATATATATATATATATATATATATATATATATATATATATATATATATATATATATATATATATATATATATATATATATATGTATATATATATATATATATATATATATATATATATATATATATATATATATATATATATATATATATGTATATATATATATATGTATATATTTATATATATATATATATATATATATATATATATATATATATATATATATATATATATATATATATATATATATATATATATATATATATATATATATATATATATATATATATATATATATATATATATATATATATATATATATATATATATATATATATATATATATATATATATATATATATATATATATATATATATATATATATATATATATATATATATATATATGGATGGGATGTCTGATCATTATCTTGTGGAGGCTAAGGTGAAGATTTGTATGGGTTTTCAGAAAAGAAGAGTGAATGTTGGGGTGAAGAGGGTGGTGAGAGTAAGTGAGCTTGGGAAGGAGACCTGTGTGAGGAAGTACCAGGAGAGACTGAGTACACAATGGAAAAAGGTGAGAACAATGGAAGTAAGGGGAGTGGCGGAGGAATGGGATGTATTTAGGAAATCAGTGATGGATTGCGCAAAAGATGCTTGTGGCATGAGAAGAGTGGGAGGTGGGTTGATTAGAAAGGGTAGTGAGTGGTGGGATGAAGAAGTAAGAGTATTAGTGAAAGAGAAGAGAGAGGCATTTGGACGATTTTTGCAGGGAAAAAATGAAATTGAGTGGGAGATGTATAAAAGAAAGAGACAGGAGGTCAAGAGAAAGGTGCAAGAGGTGAAAAAAAGGGCAAATGAGAGTTGGGGTGAGAGAGTATCATTAAATTTTAGGGAAAATAAAAAGATGTTCTGGAAGGAGGTAAATAAAGTGCGTAAGACAAGGGAGCAAATGGGAACTTCAGTGAAGGGCGCAAATGGGGAGGTGATAACAAGTAGTGGTGATGTGACAAGGAGATGGAGTGAGTATTTTGAAGGTTTGTTGAATGTGTTTGATGATAGAGTGGCAGATATAGGGTGTTTTGGTCGAGGTGGTGTGCAAAGTGAGAGGGTTAGGGAAAATGATTTGGTAAACAGAGAAGAGGTAGCGAAAGCTTTGCGGAAGATGAAAGCTAGCAAGGCAGCAGGTTTGGATGGTATTGCAGTGGAATTTATTAAAAAAGGGGGTGACTGTATTATTGACTGGTTGGTAAGGTTATTTAATGTATGTATGACTCATGGTGAGGTGCCTGAGGATTGGCGGAATGCGTGCATAGTGCCATTGTACAAAGGCAAAGGGGATAAGAGTGAGTGCTCAAATTACAGATGTATAAGTTTGTTGAGTATTCCTGGTAAATTATATGGGAGGGTATTGATTGAGAGGGTGAAGGCATGTACAGAGCATCAGATTGGGGAAGAGCAGTGTGGTTTCAGAAGTGGTAGAGGATGTGTGGATCAGGTGTTTGCTTTGAAGAATGTATGTGAGAAATACTTAGAAAAGCAAATGGATTTGTATGTAGCATTTATGGATCTGGAGAAGGCATATGATAGAGTTGATAGAGATGCTCTGTGGAAGGTATTAAGAATATATGGTGTGGGAGGCAAGTTGTTAGAAGCAGTGAAAAGTTTTTATCGAGGATGTAAGGCATGTGTACGTGTAGGAAGAGAGGAAAGTGATTGGTTCTCAGTGAATGTAGGTTTGCGGCAGGGGTGTGTGATGTCTCCATGGTTGTTTAATTTGTTTATGGATGGGGTTGTTAGGGAGGTAAATGCAAGAGTTTTGGAAAGAGGGGCAAGTATGAAGTCTGTTGGGGATGAGAGAGCTTGGGAAGTGAGTCAGTTGTTGTTCGCTGATGATACAGCGCTGGTGGCTGATTCATGTGAGAAACTGCAGAAGCTGGTGACTGAGTTTGGTAAAGTGTGTGGAAGAAGAAAGTTAAGAGTAAATGTGAATAAGAGCAAGGTTATTAGGTACAGTAGGGTTGAGGGTCAAGTCAATTGGGAGGTGAGTTTGAATGGAGAAAAACTGGAGGAAGTGAAGTGTTTTAGATATCTGGGAGTGGATCTGGCAGCGGATGGAACATTGGAAGCGGAAGTGGATCATAGGGTGGTGGAGGGGGCGAAAATTCTGGGGGCCTTGAAGAATGTGTGGAAGTCGAGAACATTATCTCGGAAAGCAAAAATGGGTATGTTTGAAGGAATAGTGGTTCCAACAATGTTGTATGGTTGCGAGGCGTGGGCTATGGATAGAGTTGTGCGCAGGAGGATAGATGTGCTGGAAATGAGATGTTTGAGGACAATATGTGGTGTGAGGTGGTATGATCGAGTGAGTAACGTAAGGGTAAGAGAGATGTGTGGAAATAAAAAGAGCGTGGTTGAGAGAGCAGAAGAGGGTGTTTTGAAGTGGTTTGGGCACATGGAGAGAATGAGTGAGGAAAGATTGACCAAGAGGATATATGTGTCGGAGGTGGAGGGAACGAGGAGAAGAGGGAGACCAAATTGGAGGTGGAAAGATGGAGTGAAAAAGATCTTGTGTGATCGGAGCCTGAACATGCAGGAGGGTGAAAGGAGGGCAAGGAATAGAGTGAATTGGAGCGATGTGGTATACCGGGGTTGACGTGCTGTCAGTGGATTGAATCAAGGCATGTGAAGCGTCTGGGGTAAACCATGGAAAGCTGTGTAGGTATGTATATTTGCGTGTGTGGACTTAGGTATATACATGTGTATGGGGGGGGGGGGGTTGGGCCATTTCTTTCGTCTGTTTCCTAGCGCTACCTCGCAAACGCGGAGACAGCGACAAAGTATAATAAAAAAAAAAAAATAATATATATATATTTTTTTTTTTTTTTTTTTTTGTCGCTGTCTCCCGCGTTTGCGAGGTAGCGCAAGGAAACAGACGAAAGAAATGGCCCAACCCACCCCCATACACATGTATATACATACGTCCACATATGCAAATATACATACCTACACAGCTTTCCATGGTTTACCCCAGACGCTTCACATGCCTTGATTCAATCCACTGACAGCACGTCAGCCCCGGTATACCACATCGCTCCAATTCACTCTATTCCTTGCCCTCCTTTCACCCTCCTGCATGTTCAGGCCCCGATCACACAAAATCTTTTTCACTCCATCTTTCCACCTCCAATTTGGTCTCCCTCTTCTCCTTGTTCCCTCCACCTCCGACACATATATCCTCTTGGTCAATCTTTCCTCACTCATCCTCTCCATGTGCCCAAACCACTTCAAAACACCCTCTTCTGCTCTCTCAACCACGCTCTTTTTATTTCCACACATCTCTCTTACCCTTACGTTACTCACTCGATCAAACCACCTCACACAACACATTGTCCTCAAACATCTCATTTCCAGCACATCCATCCTCCTGCGCATAACTCTATCCATAGCCCACGCCTCGCAACCATACAACATTGTTGGAACCACTATTCCTTCAAACATACCCATTTTTGCTTTCCGAGATAATGTTCTCGACTTCCACACATTCTTCAAGGCCCCCAGAATTTTCGCCCCCTCCCCCACCCTATGATCCACTTCCGCTTCCATGGTTCCATTCGCTGCCAGATCCACTCCCAGATATCTAAAACACTTCACTTCCTCCAGTTTTTCTCCATTCAAACTCACCTCCCAATTGACTTGACCCTCAACCCTACTGTACCTAATAACCTTGCTCTTCTTCACATTTACTCTTAACTTTCTTCTTCCACACACTTTACCAAACTCAGTCACCAGCTTCTGCAGTTTCTCTCATGAATCAGCCACCAGCGCTGTGTCATCAGCGAACAACAACTGACTCACTTCCCAAGCTCTCTCATCCCCAACAGACTTCATACTTGCCCCTCTTTCCAAAACTCTTGCATTTACCTCCCTAACAACCCCATCCATAAACAAATTAAACAACCATGGAGACATCACACACCCCTGGCGCAAACCTACATTCACTGAGAACCAATCACTTTCCTCCCTTCCTACACGTACACATGCCTTACATCCTCGATAAAAACTTTTCACTGCTTCTAACAACTTTCCTCCCACACCATATATTCTTAATACCTTCCACAGAGCATCTCTATCAACTCTATCATATGCCTTCTCCAGATCCATAAATGCTACATACAAATCCATTTGCTTTTCTAAGTATTTCTCACATACATTCTTCAAAGCAAACACCTGATCCACACATCCTCTACCACTTCTGAAACCACACTGCTCTTCCCCAATCTGATGCTCTGTACATGCCTTCACCCTCTCAATCAATACCCTCCCATATAATTTACCAGGAATACTCAACAAACTTATACCTCTGTAATTTGAGCACTCACTCTTATCCCCTTTGCCTTTGTACAATGGCACTATGCACACATTCCGCCAATCCTCAGGCACCTCACCATGAGTCATACATACATTAAATAACCTTACCAACCAGTCCACAATACAGTCACCCCCTTTTTTAATAAATTCCACTGCAATACCATCCAAACCTGCTGCCTTGCCGGCTTTCATCTTCCGCAAAGCTTTCACTGCCTCTTCTCTGTTTACCAAATCATTTTCCCTAACCCTCTCACTTTGCACACCACCTCGACCAAAACACCCTATATCTGCCACTCTATCATCAAACACATTCAACAAACCTTCGAAATACTCACTCCATCTCCTTCTCACATCACCACTACTTGTTATCACCTCCCCCTTTGCGCCCTTCACTGAAGTTCCCATTTGCTCCCTTGTCTTACGCACTTTATTTACCTCCTTCTAGAACATCTTTTTATTCTCCCTAAAATTTAATGATACTCTCTCACCCCAACTCTCATTTGCCCTTTTTTTCACCACTTGCACCTTTCTCTTGTCCTCCTGTCTCTTTCTTTTATACATCTCCCACTCAATTGCATTTTTTCCCTGCAAAAATCGTCCAAATGCCTCTCTCTTCTCTTTCACTAATACTCTTACTTCTTCATCCCACCACTCACTACCCTTTCTAATCAACCCACCTCCCACTCTTCTCATGCCACAAGCATCTTTTGTGCAATCCATCACTGATTCCCTAAATACATCCCATTCCTCCCCCACTCCCCTTACTTCCATTGTTCTCACCTTTTTCCATTCTGTACTCAGTCTCTCCTGGTACTTCCTCACACAGGTCTTCTTCTCAAGCTCACTTACTCTCACCACCCTCTTCACCCCAACATTCACTCTTCTTTTCTGAAAACCCATACAAATCTTCACCTTAGCCTCCACAAGATAATGATCAGACATCCCTCCAGTTGCACCTCTCAGCACATTAACATCCAAAAGTCTCTCTTTCGCACGCCTGTCAATTAACACGTAATCCAATAACGCTCTCTGGCCATCTCTCCTACTTACATAAGTATACTTATGTATATCTCGCTTTTTAAACCAGGTATTCCCAATCATCAGTCCTTTTTCAGCACATAAATCTACAAGCTCTTCACCATTTCCATTTACAACACTGAACACCCCATGTATACCAATTATTCCCTCAACTGCCACATTACTCACCTTTGCATTCAAATCACCCATCACTATAACCCGGTCTCGTGCATCAAAACCACTAACACACTCATTCAGGTGCTCCCAAAACAATTGCCTCTCTTGATCTTTCTTCTCATGCCCAGGTGCATAAGCACCAATAATCACCCACCTCTCTCCATCAACTTTCAGTTTTACCCATATTAATCGAGAATTTACTTTCTTACACTCTATCACATACTCCCACAACTCCTGTTGTATATACATATATTATATATATATATATATATATATATATATATATATATATATATATATATATATATATATATATATATATACATATATATATATATATATATATATATATATATGGTTTGATCGAGTAAGTAACGTAAGGGTAAGAGAGATGTGTGGAAATAAAAAGAGCGTGGTTGAGAGAGCAGAAGAGGGTGTTTTGAAATGGTTTGGGCACATGGAGAGAATGAGTGAGGAAAGATTGACCAAGAGGATATATGTGTCGGAGGTGGAGGGAACGAGGAGAAGAGGGAGACCAAATTGGAGGTGGAAAGATGGAGTGAAAAGGATTTTGTGTGATCGGGGCCTGAACATGAAGGAGGGTGAAAGGAGGGCAAGGAATAGAGTGAATTGGAGCGATGTGGTATACAGGGGTTGACGTGCTGTCAGTGGATTGAATCAAGGCATGTGAAGCGTCTGGGGTAAACCATGGAAAGCTGTGTAGGTATGTATATTTGCGTGTGTGGACGTGTGTATGTACATGTGTATGGGGGGGGTTGGGCCATTTCTTTCGTCTGTTTCCTTGCGCTACCTCGCAAACGCGGGAGACAGCGACAAAGTATAAAAAAAAAAAAAAAAAAAATATATATATATATATATATATATATATATATATATATATATATATATATATATATATATATATATATATATATATATATATATATATATAAGCTATAGATGAGAGTCGTCAGCGTTATAGACTGACGAAAAACATCGTTTATGAAGAGAAGGACGAGCATAGTTGGTACGACAAAAGCCTGAGGGACACCACTGTCATCGGGATTAGAGAGGAAATTGGCCCCATCAGTGAGCTCCGCAAAGGAGCGAATAGAATGGAAATCAATCGGAAAAACAGAGGGATAGATGTCAGCAAAGCTGAGCCTTGCCGAGGGTCATGACAAAAGGTTAAACAAACTTTTGAAGTGAGGAATTCCAGAGTTGAATCAGAGAGGAAGCACCGCTAGTAGACGAACCACGAAAGACGATTGTTTGACGGGTTCAAACGGTAGAGTTAAAATAAGGTGCCGGAAGGAGTGGCTTCATCATTTCCAGAATAAGGCAAAGACCGATCATTAAAGAGAGAATGAATCCCAGACTTTACTGGACATGTCCTCGGTTAAGGACCAGAAGGACTTATCAACAGAGAATGTCATTTCAATGCACTTTATTTTTCTATGAGACGTTGAGACAACTAATAACAACTCCGCAGTGATTCTGAGTAGAACTGAAGGTGGTGTAAGAATAGATAGAGGAAGTGTTTTATGGGTTGATATGTTCTGTCCTTAAATCGACGGGAATCAAAACAAAAAGCAACCAGATCATGAGTAGGAAGAGGAAGGATTGGTAGAATTTTGGACGTCGAAATCCATTCCCGCCAAGATTACCCTCGTTACACAGCCAGCAAGTTTCTAGGCATCTTGACCGGCCTGGATTTTCTTAAAAAAGGGGGTGACTGTATTGTTGACTGGTTGGTGAGGCTATTTAATGGATGTATGACTCATGGTGAGGTGCCTGAGGATTGGCAGAATGCTTGCATAGTGCGATTGTATAAAGGCAAAGGGGACAAAAGTGAGCGCTCAGTTTACAGAGGTATAAGTTTGTTGAGTATTCCTGGTAAATTATAAGGGAGGGTATTGACTGAGAGGCTGAAGGCATGTACAGAGCATCAGTTTGGGGAAGGAGCAGTGTGGTTTCAGAAGTAGTAGAGGATGTGTGGATCAGGTGTTTGCTTTGAAGAATGTATGTTGAAATACTTAGAAAAGCAAATGCATTTGTATTTAGCATTTATGGATCTGGAGAAGGCATATGACAGAGTTGATAGAGATGCTCTGTGGAAGGTATTAAGAATATATGGTGTGAGAGGCAAGTTGTTAGAAGCAGTGAAAAGTTTTTATCGAGGATGTAAGGCATGTGTTCTTGTAGGAAGGGACGAAACTGATTGGTTCTCAGTGAATGTTGGTTTGCGGCATGGGTGTGTGATGTCTCCATGGTTGTTTAATTTGTTTATGGATAGGGTTGTTAGGGATGTGAATGCAAGAGTTTTGGAAAGAGGGTCAAGTATGTATTCTGTTGTGGATGAGAGAGCTTGGGAAGTGAGTCAGTTGTTGTTCGCTGATGATACAGCGCTGGTGGCTGGTTCGGGTGAGAAACTGCAGAAGCTTCTGACTGACTTTGGTAAAGTGTGTGAAAGAAGAAAGCTGAGAGTAAATGTGAATAAGAGCAAGGTTATTAGGTACAGCAGGGTTGAGGGACAAGTCAACAGGGAGGAAAGTTTGAATGGAGAAAAACTGGAGGAAGTGAAGTGTTTTAGATATCTGGTAGTGGATTTGGCAGCGGATGGAACCATGGAAGCGGAAGTAAATCATAGGGTGGGGGAGGGAACGAAAGTTCTTGGTTAATGCCTCTCATTAACCTGATACCACCAATTATCTTTTTCTAAAGTCGTCTACAGCCTCCATC
Source organism: Panulirus ornatus (assembly GCF_036320965.1). Lineage (NCBI taxonomy): Eukaryota > Metazoa > Arthropoda > Malacostraca > Decapoda > Palinuridae > Panulirus > Panulirus ornatus. Next base: position 6,154,190 of record NC_092292.1, on the reverse strand, counting down.
CTCTTATATTCGTCATTCATTACACCCCAGATCACACTGGTCACCTCTACCGGCCAGTATCTCTTGTCGAAAGCGGCTGCAGGCACACTGCTTTCCTCCGGGGCCACATGCATATTTAGTTGGGAATATTTTCAGAAACTGGAAGTTTCTCAGCCAACCTTGCCAGTTAATGAAAATGACAAGGGTCGCCCAGCTTCCTGAGGCAGACTTGCTGCCTTTCACACGAAAATGGAAGAGGATGTGTTGATGTGGTGTTGACTTTAAAAAATCTGTGAAAAATGTTTACATAAAGAACAGGGTATGCATGTGGTATTCATGGATCTGGATAAAGCATATGAAAGTGTTGATAGAGATGCTTAGTGAATGGTAATGCGAATATATGGTGTTGGAATGAAAGGTACTAGAATCAGGGAAGAGATTTTTCAAGAGAATAAAGTGTGTGTGCGACAAGGAAGGGAAAAGGTTGAGTGGTGCCCAGTGAAAAGGGGTATGTAACTAGAGTGTTTGATGCACCAATAGCTATTTACTCTGTTTACGGACGGGTAATGAGGGAGGTATATTTGTGAGTCAGTTATTGTTTGCAGAAATCCTCTTCAGATGAGGAATTTTTGCTTATTTCAACATCAACAAGTCTGTTAAAAGCCTACTGAACTTTTAATCTTTTAATACTGACTAGCACAAGAAACTTTGTAGCTGTTCGACCTAAATATCTACCCGCTAAGCCTTGCTACCATCTCATCCTGAAGCTAACGTCCTCTACTCAGGAGACCTCAATGTACACCACAGGAAATGGCTCCCACACACGGAATGAGTTTCATGGCCGAAATGTAAAAGTAAATTCTCATCATCCCCATCCATTCCATGACTGTCATGATCTCAATATTCAAGACCTGTTTCTGACGTGTCTACCCCAGGTATAGCTACACGAAGTATCTCGCCGACTGGTTTACTTAACCACAAATTTGTAAACGTCTTTTTTAATCCCTGTACTTCTTCCATCACCAACCATCTCTATACCATAATGGCGCTGACTGGACTAACTTACCAAACATCATTTTCTTCTATTTTCAGTGGTAGGATTTGTGTCTGTGCTCGGGCGATGCTTCTGTCTTTGCTCAGCATGTAACAAGACTTCCTGCTGCGGTGATGGAAGGGACATATACTCTTTCCTTCTAAGATCATCTTATTCCTGCGGTCAAGCCGCTTGATCTTACAGCTATTCTTATACCATCCAGAAGGATGGCTTTATATGATGAATAACCTGGGCAGAACACTGAGAGTTTTGTGTCTTGATCTTGAGCTTATTCTCAAACTGGCCTGGTCTCATACAGAGGTAAAGCGTCGGTGCTGGGGAACACGAATACACTGAAGAATGATTACACCAGAGAGAGAGAGAGAGAGAGAGAGAGAGAGAGAGAGAGAGAGAGAGAGAGAGAGAGAGAGAGAGAGAGAGAGAGAGGAGGATAATGTAGGTGTGGGGAGGATATTGTATGTAGCTGGTTTATCTTTGGAAATATTCTACTTCTTAACCTATTATCAACCAGCTTCTCCGTCAACCCTGGGGATTACATAATGAGGAAATTAAGCGTAGTTATAACGTAATAGATCTTCATTGCGGAGAGAAGCCAAGCCAAAGTCGGTAAGGGTCACCTCCCGTACTGACCTTCAAGTTCTTTATCCCGTACGTACGTAATCACTTTTCCATTCTTTCCCATTTAAGGTTCAAACCTCCGATCAGTACAACACCCTCGAGAGTACAATACCTTCAAACATACCCATATCTTCACCATGATGGTGATCTGTCCTTACAAACAATACTCAGTGCATCCTGGACCATAGACCCTCTACAGTACCTTAACTAGATCAACTGACTATTTCGTGAGGTTATGAGAATGGTTTGGAGACAGAAAGTTAACACTAATATCTAAATAAAGATTATACATAAGCTGCGTTTTAAATTACCTCATTTAATCATAAAAGTGGACGATGATTAAGGTACCAATCATCTGCTCACAATATCTTGTAGTGAATCACCTTCGTGTCCAGAGAACAATAGGTCAAGCCAAGGTGTGGATGAGAGTGTGGCAACACCGAGGACACTGGTGCTGCCCACATTAGCTCAACCCTTCACCATTCACGGGTATGGAGGTGCCATTAGCAGGATCATTAATGTGTCCTGCTTGCCATGGTTTGTACAGTTCATGTTTCCTGACACCGTTAAGTACGGTGCAGCTGGAAATGATACAAAATTATGCTCCTCTGTATTTCACTGGCATCTGATGTAGGTTTTAGTCAATATACTTCTAATCTCGGATTGATATCTAAACGTCTACTAATTTCAAGATGATATCCCACAATGGTTAGTTTATTGTTGATATCTTCATGATAACTGTCATGTATTCTTGATATCTTCGTGATAACTGTCATGTATTCTTGATATCTTCATGATAACTGTCATGTATTCTTGATATCTTCGTGATAACTGTCATGTATTCTTGATATCTTCGTGATAACTGTCATGTATTCTTGATATCTTCATGATAACTGTCATGTATTCTTGATATCTTCGTGATAACTGTCATGTATTCTTGATATCTTCATGATAACTGTCATGTATTCTTGATATCTTCGTGATAACTGTCATGTATTCTTGATATCTTCGTGATCACTGTCATGTATTCTTGATATCTTCATGATAACTGTCATGTATTCTTGATATCTTCATGATAACTGTCATGTATTCTTGATATCGTTGGTGATAACTGTCATGTATGCTTGATATCGTTGGTGATAACTGTCATGTATTCTTGATATCGTTGGTGATAACTGTCATGTATGCTTGATATCGTTGGTGATAACTGTCATGTATTCTTGATATCGTTGGTGATAACTGTCATGTATGCTTGATATCGTTGGTGATAACTGTCATGTATGCTTGATATCGTTGATGATAACTGTCATGTATGCTTGATATCGTTGATGATAACTGTCATGTATGCTTGATATCGTTGGTGATAACTGTCATGTATGCTTGATATCGTTGGTGATAACTGTCATGTATTCTTGATATCGTTGGTGATAACTGTCATGTATGCTTGATATCGTTGATGATAACTGTCATGTATGCTTGATATCGTTGGTGATAACTGTCATGTATGCTTGATATCGTTGATGATAACTGTCATGTATGCTTGATATCGTTGATGATAACTGTCATGTATGCTTGATATCGTTGGTACAGTGGTGAGAGTGAGGGAGGCGCTATCACTATGAGAAGAATGAGGGGTATCATGGGTACTGTGGTAAGAATGAGGGAGGTATTGGTATTGGTACGATAAGAGTGAGTACCGTACTGGAGATAGACAGGAGTAGAATGAACGAAAAACATATTCTTTTTTATCTTATTGATCATGCCATATGATTATAAATAATTTTTCTCCGGTACAAAAAAATAAAATCCTTTCAAGTAAAAGAAATATATTTTTTCTGTTTTCCACTATAACTGTAGATTATCATAATCTTCCAGTATGAGAGAGGTTAATATTCAGGGTCCATCAACCTGTGATCCAGCAATGACCTTCAGTTTGCTGATGACGATATGGAGAGAAGGCCTGGCTTGGGGATCGCTTCTCCTCGTCTCATCCTGGAGCGCCAGCAGGCCAGACCATATCTTGTCGTCCTCCTGAACCATGTTCACTACGTCCTCAATGACGAAACTAAATGAATAAACGTCGCTTGCTGGTGTAAGACGTTCTCTTGCTGTTACCTCCGGTGCATACCAGGGGCAGCCCCAGCCGCCGCCGCTCAACCTGAGGACGTCTCCTATCTTTTTGGTGAGGCCATAATCAATGATGTGGATATCGAGGTCCTGGGAAACACCCACAGTTATGTTGTCCGACTTGAGGTCATTGTGGACGAAGCCTTTGTCGTGGATTTCCTGCAGTTTTTCTGCCACGATGACGAGAGACTCAATCAGTTGCTGCTGTGTGCATTTCTGGATGTAATGCCCGAAAGTCTCGCCTGTGTAGGTCATGATCACTCTGGCGGGTTTCAGGCTCATTCCATACACCTCGGGGGCTCCTCCAGCGCCTGCCAGTTCACGATGAATCCTTACTTCTTTCAGCAATAATGCGATGTTCTCTCTGTTCAGGTAAGTCTTCATCACCATGAACTGGCCATTGAAAAGCACCAGTTCTACTCTCCCGCTGGCGCCCTCACCCAACAACTTGAGGCGATCCAGTGCATCGACCCTGGGTTTGATGAGGAGATCATGTTCCCCACCTCGCAGATATTGTATGTATCCTTTGCTCTCGTCGTCGTCACAGACAGAAGCGGAGCTAAGCAGGTCGAAGTCGGCAGTGGAGAGTGAGAGGTGGATGTGTGTGACTGACCATCCACGAGAAGGGTGGTAGAGTGTCTGGTCTGCACCAGGAGCAGCTCCTCGTCGACCCAGTCGGTGAATCGTGACTGTGTGGTCATATTGAGGAATATGAAAAACTTGACGCCTGCACTTACGAAGTAAACTTTCATATCCTTGAAGCATTAATAATATAGTGAAGGCTCTACCTCCCTGAATTATAGTGAATATCAGCAAGTAGTGAAGATGAGGGACTTTGGTCCTTGGTGTCAGCGAGGAGTGAGGGAAGGTGGGGGGGGGGTAGCATTTAAGACGAAGGTTGCTGTGAAGGCCCGCGTGTAATGAAGATTGCCTTTGACTTGACATTATAATTTTTTTTAAGATAAGTAAGTGGGAAGGATAGAGGGACTAGTGTAAATTAGGAAGCTTGCTGTGAAAACCCGTCTTTAATGAAGATTGCCTCTGACCTGACATAATAAGTTTTCTTTTTAGATAAGGGTGTGGGAAGGATAGAGGGAATAGTGTAAATTAGGATGAAATGAATTTGGCTTTTCGTCTCACCCTTTCGGGTCAAAATATCAAAGGATGGCAGTATCAAAGGTGTCTGAGGTTGAGAGTGTAGTAAAGATATATGTGTGGTAAAGATGAGGGTGTTGAAACTCATTGTGTGTAGTGAAGATGGCGCATGACATGACTTTGTAAGGGTTAAGTGAAAGGCTTATGCGACCAGTTTTACTGAGGGCATAGTGAAAATGAAGCTTATGGCATGACATTGAAGTAATCCATTAGACTCGAGATAAAAGGTCAGCGTTATTAACAGTGTAGTAACGATAAGACTGTGACGATGAAAGGCTAGTGTAGGTGAGATAGTAGGAAAGATGAGGGATTAGAGAAGATGTGTTGTGAAGATGAAGGGATAATGTAGGTGATACTGTAAAGTAGTGCGGGTGTAGCGAAGATGAGGGTGTAGTGAAGATAAGCAAATTGTAAAGATTAAGAGCTAATGTAGTTGAGAGTAAATAAAAGATGAGAGTGTAGTGAAAATATATGTATTATGAAGATGAAAGGCTAGTATAGGTGATGAGGGTGTATTGAACCTCTCTTCCTACACGTACGCATGCCTTACATCCTCGATAGAAACTTTTCACTGCTTCTAACAACTTGCCTCCCACACCATATATTCTTTATACCTTCCACAGAGCATCTCTATCAACTCTATCATATGCCTTCTCCAGATCCGTAAATGCTACATACAAATCCATTTGCTTTTCTAAGTAGCAATACCATCCAAACCTGCTGCCTTGCCGGCTTTCATCTTCCGCAAAGCTTTTGCTACCTCTTCTCTGTTTACCAAATCATTTTCCCTAACCCTCTCACTTTGCACACCACCTCGACCAAAACACCCTATATCTGCCACTCAATCATCAAACACATTCAACAAACCTTCAAAATACTCACTCCATCTCCTTCTCACATCACCACTACTTGTTATCACCTCCCCATTTGCGCCCTTCACTGAAGTTCCCATTTGCTCCCTTGTCTTACGCACTTTATTTACCTCCTTCCAGAACATCTTTTTATTCTCCCTAAAATTTAATGATACTCTCTCACCCCAACTCTCATTTGCCTTCTTTTTCACCTCTTGCACCTTTCTCTTGACCTCCTGTCTCTTTCTTTTATACATCTCCCCACTCAATTGCATTTTTTCCTTGCAAAAATCGTCCAAATGCCTCTCTCTTCTCTTTCACTAATAATCTTACTTCTTCATCCCACCACTCACTACCCTTTCTAATCAACCCACCTCCCACTCTTCTCATGCCATTCTCATGTTATTGGATTCGTGTTAATTGACAGGCGCGCGAAAGAGAGACTTTTGGATGTTAATGTGCTGAGAGGTGCAACTGGAGGGATGTCTGATCATTATCTTGTGGAGGCTAAGGTGAAGATTTGTATGGGTTTTCAGAAAAGAAAAGTGAATGTTGGGGTGGAGAGTAAGTGAGCTTGGGAAGGAGACTTGTGTGAGGAAGTACCAGGAGAGACTGAGTACAGAATGGAAAAAGGTGAGAACAATGGAAGTAAGGGGAGTGGGAGAGGAATGGGATGTATTTAGGGAATCAGTGATGGATTGCGCAAAAGATGCTTGTGCCATGAGAATATATATATATATATATATATATATATATATATATATATATATATATATATATATATATATATTTTTTTTTTTTTTTTTTTTTGCCGCTGTCTCCCGCGTTTGCGAGGTAGCGCAAGGAAACAGACGAAAGAAATGGCCCAACCCACCCCCATACACATGTATATATATATATATATATATATATATATATATATATATATATATATATATATATATATATATATATATATATATATATATATATCCCTTTTTAATCCAGGTATTCCCAGTCACTAGTCATTTTTTCAGCACACAACTTCACAAGTTCTACACCATCTCCATTCATAACACTCAGTATTCTATGCATCCCCATTATACTCTCAACTGCCAAGCTACTTACCTTCACATTAGCATTACCCATCACCAATTTCCCGTCTCGTGGACCAAAACTGCTGACACACTCGCTCAGCTACTCCTAAAACAGTTGCCTCTCATGATCTTTCTTTTTATAAACACCAATAATCACCCATATCTCGTATCTACTTTCAGGTTTACTCATATCAAACTATTATTTACTTTTTTATACTCTGTCACACACTTCGACAACTCCTGCTTCAGGTGTAATGCTATTCCTTCCTTAGCTCTTGTCCTCTCACCATTTCCTTACTTTACGCTTACTACATTTCCAAACCATCCTTTCCCTTTACCCTTTAGCTTTGTTTCATGTAGAACCGGAATATCCAGATTTCTTTCCTCAAACACACAACCTTTCTTTCTTCTCTTATCTTGGCTACATCCACACACGGTCAGACACACCAGTACAAGCTTCTGAGGAGGGAGAACAATCCTGACCTGGCGCCTTCCGTTTTCTCTTTCATAACTGAACACAAGAAGGAGAAGGTTTCCAATCCCACGTTTCCGCCCCCTTTAGTCGCTTTCTAGGATGCGCAGGGAATACGGATGTAGAATTCTTTCTCCCTTACCTTTTACAAGTAAAACTATAAGGAAACGAAAGATACGAAGTGTCAAGCGTTTTCGTATAGCTATATAGTCAGGATTGAATACAAATAAAGAGATCTAGAATATGATTTGCCATCTGCCACTGGACGGGGTCAGCGAAGGTGAAGGAATTAAGGCACAGTTCGTCCTTGAAGACCTCACCTCTCTTAAGTCACAAACTCAGGTTGACCAATGTTCTGAGAAAAATATCTAACATTCTTTCACTTACAACGTTATCTATTTCATGTAGATCAAATTTCTGATTCATACTGATATCTGTACTGGGTTTGATCAGAAATGATTTAACAATATTTCTATCCATTATTAAGTTAGTGTATGTGATAACCTTAACCTGCTCCAGGCAATTTGATGACCAAAGTCTTATAGGTAGACAAGCAGTGCATTAAATTCCTGACTACATCCAACACTGTTTCTGTGATGTTTAAAGCTGATATTAAGAACCTTACAAGTCTGACCAATGTACAACTGATCACACTCTTAACAGAAGATATTTCATATACAATCCATCTGAGAAGTTACAAAATTGGTGATAAAACTTTCCATAACTATGTTGCTAAAGACTATGTTAATATCAAAAGTTCTTAACAAATCAGAATCATAAAGCAAGTTCTCACAATAGCATAATGCTGACAAGTTTTGTTCACAGAATCGTTCTTTAGGTTGAACATTGTACAAACATTTCCCTTGTGGTTTCACCTGCATCTTATATACACTCGCTACTTGTGTACTTTGGTCTACTGTTCTGCACCGCCATCTTCTTCTATCTTGAAAAATATTGATTTAGGACATTGCCTCCCGTAATGTCTCTAATTACACGGTGTCAAGTCGACAAAGTTCTTTTCATCCACCATAAAGATCGAGAGACATCTGCCACCATGCAATGACTGTTCTCTGTGTCACCAGGTCTTTTTGCTCTACTGTCAGCAGTCTCAGATAAAGAGAAGTGGTAGTAAGAGAGAAAATTAATCTACGGGTTTTATTACTGTAATAAATGAAGGCCATAACTTTCCCAAGACTCCTAAACAGATTTATGAGTTATGGTCTTGGTCCGGGGAGAGGACCAAAGCTAATCATTTAAAGGGGCAATAACTCGTAGACGTTACTACTGGTCGCTCTCACTTATCATGTCGAGATAACCAACAAAGGGAAAATGTAAAACATTATCGTCTATCAAAAAAGTGAAGCAAAATTCTCACTGATAACGATATCCACTGATGAGACTCCACTAGGAGGTCAAGTATACAAGTGGATCCCAGCCTCTCACAGTCTCTCCTCCACCCTGCAAACCTCCTTATATTTAAACTACCAGTTTAACAATGTCGACTACCTTCAACATTGTATATATCTTACGTTTATGGCATTACTGAATAAAGAACCATGGGTGTAAGATGTACTGCTCAGCATTCCTTAATACAAAAAGTATTCCCGTTACTTTATACTTCAGTTAGAATCTCTAAGTGTAAACACCACACACCATTTGGACGGCTGTGGCGTACTACTAGTGGTACACGTGCTACTACAGGTACACGTACCACTAGTGGTACACGTGCTACTACAGATAC
>NC_092292.1:6126090-6145017 GCF_036320965.1 Panulirus ornatus | reverse complement strand
ACACACCGTCCTAGCCTTAACACACGTCCCCAACTCTCACACATCATCCCAGCCTGTACACACCATTCTAACCATCACACAACAACCCAACGTTTCACATCATCCCATCCTTCACGCACCAACCCCCGCCCTCGAACACCACTCTGACAATCTCACACTATCCCAGTCCTTACACAGCACCCCAGCCCTCACACACCACCCAGCCCTCACACATCATCCCAGCCCTCATACACCGCCCTAGCCTTCACACACCTCCTCAGCCCTCACACACAAACCCTGCCATCACACACTACCTCAGTCCTCACACACCATCCTAGCCCCACGAACTGCCCTAGCCCTCAAATACAGCCCGAACCAGCAAAGACTACCCCACCCCTAACACACCACGCCAGCCCTCAAACACAGTCCGAGCCCTCAAACACAGTCCGAGCCCTCAGACACAGCCCAAACCTTCACACACCAACCCAGCCATCACACATTGTCCGAACCTCCACACACAACACCAGTCTTTGTAATAAACACCGCCACAGCTCTCTCACGCCGTCCTAGCCCCACACACTGCCCCAGCTCTAAAATACAGCACGAACTCTCACACACACCAACCCATCCCTCACACACCATCCCAGCCAACACACATCACCACAACCCTCACACACCACCCCAACCATCAAGCTCCACCCCAGCCCTCACAACACTACCACAGCCCTCACACATTATTCTAAGCATTCAAACTGCCCAAGCCTTCGAATACAACCTGAACCCTCAAACACCACCCCTGCACTCACATTTCACCCAAGCCCTCACACACCACCTCAGTACTCACACACCACCCCAGCACTCAAACACCACTCCAGCCCTCACATGTCACCTTTGCCCTCATACACCACAAGCCCTCACACATCATCCCAGCTCTCACACACTGCTCCAGCCCTCACACACTACCCAGCCCTCAAACACAGCCCAAGCCCTCACACATCACCCTAGCCTTCACCTCACCATCCCAGCCCTCACACACTGACCTGGCCCTCACACATCGTCTTAGCCGTCTTAGACTTACCACACTGCCCCAGCCCTCAAACACAGCCTCAATCCTCACACACAAACCAGCCTATATACATCGCCCCAGCCCTCTAGCACCGTCCTACCCCTCACACACTGCCCCAGCCCTAAAGCACAGCCCAAACTCTCACACACCACCCCATCCCTCACACACTGCACCAGCCTTCACACACTACCACAGCCCTCACACACCACCCTAGCTCACAAATTCCACCACAGCCCTAACACACCACCTCTGCCCTCACATATCATCCTAGCCTCCACACACCACCAGAGCCCTCACACACCACCCCAGCCCTTACACATCACCCCAGCTGTCGAACACTACCCTAACCTTCACACACCGCGCCATCTTTCACACAACGCCCTAGCCCTCACACACCACAACAGTCCTTACCAACCATCCCATCCCTTACAAACAATCCCAGCCCTAACACACCACTTCAGCCCTCACATATCAACCCATCTATCACATAACATCAGAACCCTCACACAATAACCCAGCCCTAACACACTGTCTCAGCCCTCACATAACTTCTTTGCCCTCACACACTGCCCCAGCCCTCAAATACAGCCCGAACCCTCACACACAATCCCAGCCTTTATACACCGCCCCAACCCTCTTACACCGTCCTAGCCCTCACACACTGCCCCAGCCCTAAAACACAACTCAACCCCTCACACACCATCCCATCCCTCACACACTGCTCTAGCCCTCACACCAACCACAGACCTCACACACCATCCTGGCCTACACAATCCACAACAGCCCTAACACACCATTCCAGCCTTCACACATTACCCTAGACCTCACTCATCACCAGAGCCCTCACACACTACCCCATCCCGCACAATCCTCAGCAGCCCTAACACACCACCCTAGCCCTCAAACACAGGCCCTGGCCATCACACACCACCTAACCCTCACACTGCACCCCAGCTCTTACATTCCACCCAGCCGTCACACATCACCCAAGCTTTCACACACCACCATAACCCTTACACACCACGCCTGACCTCACACACTACCTCAGCCTTCACACACAACCCCAGTCCTCACACACCACCACAGCCCTCACATACTATCCTAGCCCTTACAATCTGCCCCAGCCCTCAAATACAACCCGAACCCTCAAACACTACCCCAGCAATCAAACACAGCCCTAGCCCTCATACACAGCCTGATCCTTCACATATCATCCCATCCCTCACACACTGCCCCAGCACTCACACAGATTCATAGCCCTCACACACTGCCCCACACTGCCCGAGCCCACAAACACAGCCCGAACTCTCACACGCAAATCTAGCCTTGATACACCGCCACAGCTCTCTCACACAGTTCTATCCCTCACACACTGCCCCAACCCTAAAACACATACACCACCTCAGCTCTCACATACAACCCCAGCCATCAAACACCACCCCAGCCCTCACACACCACCACAGCCCTCACACACCATCCTAAGCATCTTAAACTGCACCCTGAAACAGCAACTCTTTCCTCACACATCACCCAAGCTCTCACACACCAACTCTGCCCTCACACATCACCCCAAGCTCTCACACACCACTCCAGCCCTCAAACATCACCGGAGCCCTCAAGCACCACCTCAGATCTCATTAACCAACCCAGCCTTCATAAATAACCTAAGCACTCACACACCACCCTAGCCCTCAAACACCACCGCAGCCCTCAAACATCACCCCAGCCCTCACACACCGCCCCAGCCCTCACACAACCCCAGCCTCTATACACCGCCTCAGCCCTCTCACAACGTCCTAGCCCTCACACACTGCCCCAGCAGTAAAACACAGCCTGTATCCTCACACACCACCCCAGCTCTTATACACCGCCTTAGCCGTCACACACCTCAGTCATCACGCACCATCACTGCCCTCACACACCATCCTATTCCTCAGATACTGCACTAGCACTCAAATACAGCCCGAACCCTGAAACACCTCCCCAGCCCTCGCACATCAACCAAGCCCTCACACAGGACTTTAGCCCTCACACATCAACCTAGCCTTCACACATCATCCTAGCCCTCACACACCATCCCAGCCCTCACTCATCACCATAACCCTTACACATCATCCCAGCCCTCACATAACTCTCCAGCCCTCACACACCACCCAGCCCTCAAACACAGCTCAAGCCCCCAAACACAGCCACAACCCTAGCCTTCAGTACCACCCCAGCCCTCACACACTGCCCCAGCCCTCACACACCGTCTTAGCCCTCACACACTGTCCAGGCTCACAAACATAGCCAGGGGCCTAATATATATCCCCAACCTTTATACACCGCCCCAGCCCTCTCACACCTCCCGAGCCCTCACAAGATGCTCCAGTCCTCATACACCAATCCATCCCTCATACACAGTCCTAGCCCACACAATTGCCCCAGCCCTCACACACCACCCTAGCCCTCACACATCATCCCAGCCCTAACACACTGCCCTGGCCCTCAAACAAAGCCAGAGCCCTCAAACACCGCCCCCAATCCTCACACACAATCCTGGCCTTCACACACCACCCCAGCCCTCACACACACCACTCCAGCCATCATACGCTGCTCCAGCCCTCACACACTACCCCAGCCCTCATACACAACCCGAGCCCTCATACACCACCTTATCCTTCACACACTACCCAAGCCCTCACACGTCGTACTAGCCCTCACATAATGTCTCAGCCCTCACACACTACCAGAGCCCTAGAACACCACCCTAGCCTTCACATACCACCCCATCCCTAACACACCACACAAGGCATCACACATCATCCCAGCCCTCAAACACTACACCAGCCCTCACACACCACCCCAGGTCTCACACATCACCCTAGTCCTCCCAGCCCTCTCACACTGCCCTAGCCCTCACACTCTGCTTCAACCCTCAGACTTCACCCTACCCCTCACACACCACACCAACGCTCACAAACCGCCCTAGCACACACAAACCAACACAGCCTCCACACACCACCCCAGCCCACATACATCAACCAATCCCTCACACAGCACCTCAGCCCTCACACACCACTCTAGCCCTCACACATCACTCTAGCCCTCACACACCAACCCAGCCCTCTCATATTGTCCTAGCCCTTACACACTGTTCTAGCCCTTATCCCTCACCCCAGCCCTCACATGCTACCCCAGCATTCACGCACAACTCTAGCCCTCACACACCACCCCATCCCTCACACACAGCCCCAGCACTCACAAATCATCCTAGCACTCACACACCAAACAAGCCCTCACACACCACCCTAGCACTCACACATCACCCAGGCACTTACACACCACCTAGCCCTCACACACTACCTCAGCCACCACACACTACTCCATCCCTCACAAACCAACCCAGCCCTAACACACCACCCTCATACACTGACTCAGCCCTTAAACACTGCCCCAGCCCTCACACATCATCCCAGCCCTAACACACCACACCAGCCATCACACACCAACCCAGCCCTCACATACCTCCCCAGAGCTCACATACCATCCCAGCTCCCTCAAACTGCCCTACCTTTCACACACTGCTCCAGCCCTCAGACACCACCCATCTCCTCACACACCGCCTTACCCCTCACACACCTCTCCAGTCCTCATACACCACCCCAGCCCTCACAAACCACCCTAGCCTTCACACACCACCCCGGTCCTCATACACCACCCCAGCCCTCACAAACCACCTAAGCCCTAACACACCACCCTATCCCTCACACATCACCCCAGCCCTCACAGATCAACAGAGCCCTCACACACCAACCCAGTCCTCACACATCACCACAGCCCTCACACATCACCCCAACCCTCATGCACCATCCTAGCCTTCGCACACAACCCCAAACCCTCACACACCACCCCCCTCCCTCACAAACCGGCCTGGCACTCACACACCTCCTCAGCCCTCACACATCATCCAAGCACTCTCACAGAACCAAAGCTGTCACACACCATCTTTGCCTTCACACAATGCCCCAGCCCTTACACACTGCCCCAGCCCTCACACACCACCTCAACCATCACACACGACTCCAGCCCTCACAAACCGCCCTGGCACTCACACCTCCTCAGTCCTCACAGATCACCCAAGTTCTCACGCAGTACTCAAGCCGTCACACATCGCCTTACTTTCACACACTACCCCAGCCCTCACACACCATCCAGCCCTCACACACTGCCCCAAACTTCACACATCATCCTAGCCCTAACAGACCGCCCCAACCCTCACAAACCACCCCAGCCCTCACACACCGCTCTAAAACTCACACACCGCTCCAGCTCTCACACCCCACCCCAACCCTCCCACACCTACCAGCCCTTGCACACCGCCTCAACCTTCACACACCATCTCAACTCTCAAACACCACCTTAGCCCTCACACTCCATCCCAGCCCTCATACGCAACCCCAGCCCTCGCCCAACGCCCCAACTCTCACATACCATCCCAGCCCTCACACACCATCCCAGCCCTCACAAACCATGCCAGCCATCACACACCATCCCAGCCCTTACACACCACTCCAGCCCTCACACACCACCCCATCTCAAACATACCACCCCAGCCCTCACACACCGCCCCAGCCTTCACACAACATCTCAACTCTCAAACACCACCCCAGCCCTCGCACACCACCCCATATCTCACACACCACCCCAGTCCTCACACTCCATCCCAACCCTCATACGCCACTCCAGCCCTCACGCACCACCCCAGTCCTCACACACCGCCCCAGCTTTCACACATCATCCCAGCCTTCACAAACCATCCCTCACACTTAAAACTCAACATCCCTTCTCTTAAAGACCACATACACATACTCCTGAAAAACTGCTCATTAATGAGCCACACACCAACCACTCCCCTAAACACGAGAGTAAATGAACAACTTACACAAACTCCATCGTGACACAACAGATGGGCCGCTTTTCATCCCTGCTGACACTCACAGTGTAGTAAAAACCTTAAAAGAACTCCCCTGCAACAGGTCTTGACAACATCTCAAACTTCCACATGAAAGACCGACCCTGTTGCAGTCGAGGCTCTTACGTATATCTTCCACCACTGCTGTTGACACAACAAAATCCCAGACACATGGAGGTTTGCCAGTATTGTGACCATCCTGACACCCTTTAAACCATCTCTGTCTATGTAAGTTGTTGCAAGACATGAAGGTGCCACAGACATCTCATGCTGTTATAAGATTATTGATAATTACGTTGGTAAATGATATGCTAAATTACAACGCTAGAGAATAGGATATTTCAAGGCAAATTTGTTTTAATGAAAGTTGTTTTACACTCTTATTGTTAATTCACTGTTTCATGAAAATAGCAACACATGTGAAGTTCATGTCCAATGTACAAATTTGGCAACTTTCCCATGTCATTGTCCAGACATCAGCCTGGCCTCAAAATCTTGGATACATGTTCTTAGCAAGTCCATAGTTAACGTGCTCGATGGTACACGATGTAAAACTAGCAGTAAACAATCTACTATTAGACACACCTGATGGGTCGTTCTCCTTCAGTTGTCGTGAACATCATTTTCTCCTCTGCGGGTCGTGGGATCCTCCGAAGGTGGAGCGAACTGAAGGGATGAATCTAAAGCATTAACACTGACAGTTTAGGGCACAATCGTTAGTATATCATCACCTACACTTCATTAATGGTCTATATTAATGGCACAGCACCCACGAAGTTTTAGCATGGAGCAGCAGACCCATGGAATATCTATTATGCTTTACGCTGGGAAATGAATCTACAGCAGAAATTGAACGTCTGCAGCTTCAAACGTACATAGAAAAATGGATGCACTGGGTTCATTGGTGGCAAATAGATATGAATATTGATAAATGAAAAGTTTCACATGTCGGTAGTAAAGATGGAAAGGCAGTGAATCCTGTATAACTTCAAATGGTAAATGATAAAAAGGACTTGGGTGTAATATTCTCTAATGATCTAAAGCCAAGTAAACTGTACACTCGAGCAGTTTAAAAGGCGAACAAAATTCTTGGATTTATAGGTAGATAGGCAGGACTATCGAGTTTAAATCCTAGGAAATTATCTCTAATCTCTACAGGTCATTCGAGCATTTCCATCTTGAATATTATCTTCAGTTTTAGTCAACCAGTTTGAGGAAAAGATACATGAATGGAGCAAGTTAAGAGACGAGCCACCACGATGATTTCCGGATTGAGAAACAAATCCTATGACAGCCAAAAAGAGGCGATGCGGTGATCGGATACACACATTCAAAATTTCAGATTATTAGATTATCGATCTAACGACCTACAGAGGGTTAGACGTGTTCGTGACTGGAACCTACAACGTAAGAATAAAATCATCTAACTTCACTTGCAAACTCGTGGTAATAGTAACGAAGCGAAATACTTTTTTTCACCAGGATTGTTAACATAAAGAATGATCTACCAGTTAGAGTAGTTGACAGTATTATCAAAGATACGTTTAAGAACAGACTTGATAAGTAACTCGTTTCAAAACCATGACTGATATTAATTGCACCTCCACAGCTACATGAAAAGTCTATGATATATTGCTGATATGAACGTATTTCTGCTCTTACCGTGTACACTGATCCATGATTTTCATATCTCGTCCACTATTACTAACAGCCTGGAAGGGACCCAGTGGTCTGATGCGGTTTGAATTCCTTTGTCTTTGTATTTCTTTGTGTTCCTTGTTGTCAGAAGGACAAATGTGAGGACCAGGTTTTCTTGAGACCAACACGTTGGGAACAGCAGAAGAAAACTGATTATTTACAACATATAAATATTATGATATGTGGGATGTTGGGTCTCGTGTTATTGCTGGTGACAGAACATCCCACCTCAGGTGCTGACTGCTGCTGCTGCTGCTGCCGTACACATCTAGCACTACCACTGATGACGTTATACATGATGAAACCTGAACACTACGTTATTCATGCGTACGTTATCTTACCATGCAACGACACACCAACATGACCGGGAAAAATATTTCATCGTTTGTGTATGTCAGTTTGAAGCTGTAGACGTCCAAGTGCATTTGTAGATATGTTTCCCTTCTCTGTATCATCAGCGAATTTTGATATCGTGCAATGCATCCCATTATGGTCAGTATAACTAATAATATATATGAGGAAGAGAAACGGTCCCAAGACCAATCCTTGGGGCAGCTCACTTGTTATATCTAACCGGTCTGAGGCTTGACCATTAATCACAACTCTTTGTTTACGGCTACTCAACCAGTGTCCTAATCCACCAAAGTACAACCCCATCATTGCCATGCGACTTAGAATTTGCTGATGACCTTTGATCCTGAACCTTATCTAATGCTTTTTGAAAATCTAGATAAGTAACATCAGCAGCTTTACTTTCGTCATACATGTTGATCATATCATAAAAGAAATGAAGAAGATTTATGAGACATGAGCGATTTCGTCGAGAACTAAGTTGAGGATCATTTATTAAGTGCTGATCCACTCAATGGTTTACACTTCTATCTTCTTAAGCTGGTGGCACGATAATTTTCGGCCAGTGACTTATTACCATTTTTGAATATCTGTGTAACGTTAGCAAACTTCAATTTTTGTGGAACTATTCTCGTAGCAACTGACTTACTGAAAAGGGCCATCAAGGATTTAACTTTATCATTTCTCTCTTCCCTCAATGTTTTCGAGTAGAATTTATCATGGCTGCCGTTTTATTTATTTGATTCCGTCTATTGCTGAAAGTATGTCCTCGGCTTTTATGTCAGTCTGTTGAAGAACGTTCCCCTCTTATCATTGTAGATAGATCCGGGAGATAGGTTGTGTCTTCGATCGTAAATTCAGATGCAAAATTTCATTCACTATTTTTGATATGGATTTGTTATCCTGAACCAAGTAACTGTTCACCGTAAGTAATGAAACTAATGACAGGGTAATGATTCTCTCAATTCTAATATAAATGTAAAACTCCTTGGGGTTTCGCTGGCTATCATTAGCGATATACGCTTCATATTGGTGTTTACTCTGTAGCACAACTTAACTTTATCTTCTGAAATGTACATAACTTACTCTATCATTATGGTCACTGGACTCTCTGAGTTTCTTATGAGGTACTTTCTTCGACAACAAACACTTTTATATTTCACTGTTCCACCAAGCTTGCTTGACTTAAGAATTAAACCGTCTACTACACATTGACACATGTTTTCTTTACTGCTTTTAAGGTTCTACTGAAGCTTTTTCAAGCTATGTTCATGTCATTGTCATTGGCCATATCATCCCACGTTTGCCTTTCAAGAGCAAAGCGAAGATTATTGAAATTTTCACGTTAAAAATGGTTGTTTCGCGGCTGTCAAGTTAACCAACATCACAAGCAGAGTTGAAAGCACCTTTAAAGATAATTTGTCATCAATCACTTGTGCCAAACTTTTCTCTAACTTCAGTATGAATAACAAATGATTCGTTTGTAGTAAGAAATAATCTATTACATTCTCGTTACGAGTTGGTTTCTCGACTAATTGGATTAGAGCACTATCATGTAGATTTAGGTCGAGTCCAAGCCCGAACATATTGGGAAGAGATTCTCCCCATTTAGATACCAGTATGCTAAAGTCTCTTGCTATGTTTAAATTTTCTCATTACAACTTTCTCTCAACTGATCATAAATTTTTTGGTCTACCTCTGTAGTCTGTGCGGGGGACCTATAATCTAGTCCTACTCTTATTTTCATACGTAGTTTATTTTTATTTTCTACAAGATAACCTTTAGCAAAGTGCAGCACAACATCCTCTATTTTGTTCAAGTATCCCCATTGAATAGTGTACCCTGGAGTTGAGCATTCAGCGAGGAAATCTCTATTGCTGATATATAACCAAGACTCAGAAATTGCAGTCATATTAAGTTTCTTTCTAACGCTGTTGTCACTAACTCTAAGATTCTATTTCGTATACTCCCAGCGTTAACATAAAACATTTTAAGATGAAAATGAGGCCTATTTGGAAAGATACTTACAAATGGGGATGGGTCTGCTGCACACGGGCTGCGTTTTTTGATCAAATGCAAGAATTGAGTCACTAAGTAACCCACTAACAAAACGCGCAGCTCCCACTTCGTTTAGGTCTAGCCCGACCTTCATAAACATACCAGACTACATGAGGAAATGTTGCCACAAGTTCATGAACTCAACTTCTTCCTGAAAACAGAGGTTCACTTATCTGTTACTTAGACTGAACACCTCACTAAAGAAGGCTTTTCCGGGACCGATCCTGTAAAAAACTCCTGAAATCATGATGTAGTTAGTTTTGTCTCGAAAACTTCGAATAAGCCAGTGATATTTTTCCAACAGCTCCGATTTCTCCTTCAGTATATTGTTAGGATCTTCAAGACAAATGATAAATGTATTATCGTTAATGCCACCACAAACCTCATCTACAACGTCGGAAACATCATCTACCCTGGTACCTGGAGAACAAAAACGTTTACGGCCTTCCCTCATGTTTGTTGTCCTCAACGCCACTCAAAACTTGAAATCGGTCTTTCTTTGATTAATGACATCAAAGGTAAATGTTTATGGGTTTTCGTACCTCGTCTCACTACCAGGAAGGGTCGGCTTTCCTTGGTGAGAGAAGGATTACTGTGGGGTGTCTCAACACCCACAGCGCTGCTGACCGACGGTGATGGCTCACTCCCTGGTTCTCTCAGCAACCCAGAAGGACATCTACCTGTGTGTTAGAACTGTTATCTTATCAGTAACCTAATCTAACCTAACCTGTATATTAGAACTGTTATCTTATCAGTAACCTAACCTAACCTAACCTAACCTAACCTAACCTAACCTAACCTGTGTGTTAGAACTGTTATCTTATCAGTAACCTAACCTAACCTAACCTAACCTGTGTATTAGAACTGTTATCTTATCAGTAACCTAACCTAACCTAACCTAACCTGTGTGTTAGAATTGTTATCTTATCAGTAACCTAACCTAACCTAACCTGTGTGTTAGAAATGTTATCTCATCAGTAACCTAATCTAACCTAACCTGTGTGTTAGAACTATTATCTTATCAGTAACCTAAGCTAACTTAACCTATGTGTTAGAACTGTTATTTTATCAGTAGCTGCACCCAGTTTTTCCTCAAGGGTCCGTGTGTCGACGCAAAACTTGCAATCAAAGGTATCTCAAAGTGCCACTGTACCGAGAACACTGTTGACCTGCTGTCATGCTGCAATGATAAACAGAAATTAGATGTTACCGAAAATAAGGCTTAGTAAAAGAGTTAAGAAACGGTTACCAAACATTCGACTTTATCAACACTAACCAAATTTTTTACGTTTCACGAACCTGAGTTTTCTCTACGGTTCCGCGTCTGTTCAAGGTACCCTGAACGTGTATAATTCCCTTTCATATTTTTAGCAACAAAATATGAAAAAAAAAAACAGTTGATATACAAGCAAAAAAACAATTTAGAAAAAGGACAATACTTCTGTCTCAAGAGATGAAGTGATAACACACAGAAAAAAATATACTATCTTGTATGTTAGGCTTAGTTCTGAAAGGTACCAGAGGGTTGGCGGAATGCATGTATAGTACCAATGTATAACGGCAAGGCGGATAAAGGTGAGTGTTCCGACTACCGGGTATAAACTTGTTGAATATACCTGGTAAGTTGTATGGGAGGGTATTGATTGAGAGGGTAGAGGCATGTACAGAGGACTGAGGAGGAGCAGTGTAGTGTCAGAAGTTGTAGAGGATGTGTAGATCAGGCGTTCGCTGTGAAGAATGTGTGTAAGAAATACGAACACAGACGGATATGTGTGTGGCATTTATAGGTCTGAGGAAGGCATATGCTAGGGATGATAGTCGTGGCTTGTAGAAGATCGTATTAGTTTATGGTGTGGAAGGAAACCTGCAAGAAGCAGTAAGAAGTTCTTTTCTTTTCAAGAGTTTAAAGCATGTGTACGAGTAGGAAGAGAAGAGTGAATGGTTCCCAGTGAGGTTTGGTCTGAGGCAGGAGTGTGTGATGTCACCATGGTTCTTCAGTTTGTTTATGGGTGGGGTAGTGAGGGAGTCATTGCGAAAATATTGGAGAGAGAGAGAGAGAGAGAGAGAGAGAGAGAGAGAGAGAGAGAGAGAGAGAGAGAGAGAGAGAGAGAGAGAGAGAGAGAGAGAGAGAGAGAGAGAGAGAGAGAGAGAGAGAGAGAGAGAGAGAGAGAGAGGGGGGGGGGGGGGCGAGTTTGCAAGTGTGTAGGGGATGAGAGAGCCTGGGAAGTGAGTCAATTGTTGTTTGCCGCTGATACAACACTGGTGGCAAATTCGAGTGAGAAACTGTAGAAGTACATAAGAGTACATAAAAGGAGTAGGTTGCGAGTATATGAGAATTAGAAAAAGATTGTTAGGTTTAGCTGGTTGAGAAACAGGTTAGTGAAGGTATGAGTCTAAATGGTGGAAAACTGTAGGAAATGAAGTGTTTTAGATGTCTGGGAGTGCAAATGGCAGCAAATGTATCCATGGGAGCGGAAGTGAGTCATAGGATGGGGGAGGAGGTGAAGGTTCTGGAAGCAATGAAGAATGTATGGAAAGAGAGAACGTTATCTCGGGGAGCAAAAATGGATATGGTTTAAGGAATAGTGGTTCCAACAATATCATAAGGATGCGATGCATGGGCTATAGATAAGGCTGTGCAGAGTAGGATAGATGTGATGGATAAAATGTTTTGGACAATATATGAGGTGGTTTGATCGAGTAAGTAATGAAAGGGTAAGAGAGATGTGTGGTAATAAAAAGAGTGTGGTTGATAAAGCTAAAGAGGGTGTGCAAAATGGTCTGGACATATGGAAAGAATGAGTGAGAAAAGATTGACAAAGAGGAGATATGTGTGAGAAATGGAAGCAACATGGGGAACGGGTTGACCGAATTGGAAGTGGAAGGATAGAGTGAAATAGATTTTGAGCGACTGGGGCCTGAACAGGCAGGGGGATGAAAGGTATGCACGGAATGGATTGAAGTGGAACGATGGGGTATACTGGGGTCGACCTGCTGTCAATAGACTGAATCACGGCATATGAAGCGTCTAGGGTAAACCATGAACATGATCGCACGATTGACAAACGTAGGCAATTTTATATATGGTTGTCTAAGTTAGCTGAGTAATAGCAGACTCCGCCAGCAGGACGTTGCACCGCTGGTGGCTGATTTGGGTGAGAAATTGCATAAGTTGGTGACTGAGCTTGGTAAAGTGAGTGGAAGAAGAAAGCTGAGAGTAAATGTGAATAAGAGCAAGATTATTAGGTTCAGTAGGGTTGAGGGACAAGTAAATTAGGGGTCTTTGGGGTCTGGTTGTAGATAAAGAGCTCTTGTTTTGTGCATTACACATTACAGCAAGGGCATGAATGTGAGCGGATGTGATCTCGCTTCTTCTGCTCCTGGCGCTACTCGTTGATAAGGGAAACGGCGATCAGGTGTAAGAATATTATTTACTTATTTATTTATTTTGCTTTGTCGCTGTCTCCCGCGTTAGCGAGGTAGCGCAAGGAAACAAACGAAAGAATGGCCCAACCCACCCACATACACATGTATATACATGCACGTCCACACACGCAAATATACATACCTATACATCTCAATGTACACATATATATACACACACAGACATATACATATACACATATGTACATAATTCATACTGTCTGCTTTTATTTATTCCCATCGCCACCTCGCCACACATGGAATAACAACCCCCTTCCCCCTCATGTGTGCGAGGTAGCCGCTAGAAAAAGACAACAAAGGCCCCATTCGTTCACAGTGAACGAACTCAGCCTCTAGCTGTCATGTAATAATGCACCGAAACCACAGCTCCCTCTCCATATCCAGGCCTCACAGAACTTTCCATGGTTTACCCTAGACGCTTCACATGCCCTGGTTCAATCCATTGACAGCACGTCGACCCCGGTATACCACATCGTTCCAATGCACTCTATTCCTTGCACGTCTTTCACCCTCCTGCATGTTTAGGCCCCGATCACTCAAAATCTTTTTCACTTCATCTTTCCACCTCCAATTTGGTCTCCCACTTCTCGTTCCCTCCACCTCTGACACATATATCCTCTTGGTCAATCTTTCCTCACTCATTCTCTCCATGAGACCAAACCATTTCAAAACAACCTCTTCTGCTCTCTCAACCACACTCATTTTATTTCCACACATCTCTCTTACCCTTACATTACTTACTCGATCAAACCACCTCACACCACATATTGTCCTCAAACATCTCATCTTCAGCACATCCACCCTCCTGCGCACAACCCCATCCATAGCCCACGCCTCGCAACCATACAACATTGTTGGAACCACTATTCCTTCAAACATACCCATTTTTGCTTTCCGAGATAATGTTCTCGACTTCCAAACAATCTTCAAGGCTCCAAGACTTTTCGCCCCCTCCCCCACCCTATGATTCACTTCGGCTTCCTTGGTTCCATCCGCTGCCAGATCCACTCCCAGATATCTAAAACACTTTAGTTCTTCCAGTTTTTCTCCATTCAAACTTACCTCCCAATTGACTTGACCCTCAACCCTACTGTGCCTAATAACCTTGCTCTTATTCACATTTACTCTTAACTTTCTTCTTTCACACACTTTACCAAACTCAGTCACCAGCTTCTGCAGTTTCTCACATGAACCAGGCACCAGCGCTGTATCATCAGCGAAAAACAACTTACTCACTTCCCAAGCTCTCTCATCCACAACAGACTGCATACTTGCCCCTCTTTCCAAAACTCTTGCATTCACCTCCCTAACAACCCCATCCATAAACAAATTAAACAACCATGGATACATCACACACCCCTGCCGCAAACGTACATTCACTGAGAACCAATCACTTTCCTCTCTTCCCACACGTACACATGCCTTACATCCTCGATAAAAACTTTTCACTGCTTCTAACAACTTGCCTCCCACGCCATATATTCTTAGTACCTTCCACACAGCATCTTTAGCAACTCTATCATATGCCTTCTCCAGACCCATAAATGCTACTTACAAATCCATTTCCTTTTCTAAGTATTTCTCACATACATTCTTTAGAGCAAACACCTGATCCACACATCCTCTACCACTTCTGAAACCACACTGCTCTTCCCCAATCTGATGCTCCGTACATGCCTTCACACTATCAATCAATCCCCTCCCATATGATTTACCAGGAATACTCAACAAACTTATACCTCTGAAATTTGAGCACTCACCTTTGTCCCCTTTGCCTTTGTACAGTGGCACTATGCAGGCATTCCGCCAATCCTCAGACACCTCACCATGAGTCATACATATATCAAATAACCTTACCAACCAGTCAACAATACAGTCACCCCCTTTTTTGATAAATTCCACAGCAATGCCATCCAACCACGCTGCCTTGCCGGCTTTCATCTTCCGCAAAGCTTTTACTACTTCTTCTCTGTTTACCAAATCATTTTCCCTAACCCTCTCACTTTGCACACCACCTCGACCAAAACACCTTATAGCTGACACTCTATCATCAAACACATTCAACAAACCTTCAAAATACTCACTCCATCTTCTCACATCACCACTACTTGTTATCACCTCCCCATTAGCCCATTTCACAAAGGTTCCCATTTGTTCCCTTGTCTTAGGCACTTTATTTACCTCCTTCCAAAACATCTTTTTATCTCCCTAAAATTTAATGATACTCTCTCAGCCCAACTCTCATTTGCCCTTTTTTTCACCTCTTGCACCTTTCTCTTGACCTCCTGCCTCTTCCTTTTATACATCTCCCACTCATTTGCATTATTTCCCTGCAAAAATCGTCCAAATGCCTCTCTCTTCTCTTTCACTAATAATCTTACTTCTTCATCCCACCATTCACTAACCTTTCTAATCTGCCCACCTCCCACGCTTCTCATGCCACAAGCATCTTTTGCGCAAGCCATCACTACTTCCCTAAATACATCCCATTCCTCCCCCACTCCCCTTACCTCCTTTGTTCTCACCTTTTTCCATTCTGTACTCAGTCTCTCCTGGTACTTCCTCACACAAGTCTCCTTCCCAAGCTCACTTACTCTCATCACTCTCTTCACCCCAACATTTTCCTTTCTTTTCTGAAAACCTCTACAAATCTTCATCTTCGCCTCCACAAGATAATGATCAGACATCCCTCCAGTTGCACCTCTCAGCACATTAACATCAAAAAGTCTCTCTTTCGCACGCCTATCAATTAACACGTAATCCAATAACGCTCTCCGGCTATCTCTCCTACTTACATACGTATATTTATGTATATCTCTTTTTTTAAATCAGGTATTCCCAATCACCAGTCCTTTTTCAGCACATAAATCTACAAGCTCTTCACCACTTCCATTTACGACACTGAACACCACATGTATACTAATTATTCCCTCAACTGCCACATTACTCACCTTTGCATTTAAATCACCCATCACTATAACCCGGTCTCGTGCATCAAAACTACTAATACATTCATTTAGCTGCTCCCAATATATATATATATATATATATATATATATATATATATATATATATATATATATATATATATATATATATATATATATATATTATTATCATTATCATCATTATCATTATTATACTTGGAGGGATGTTCTTGAGGCCAAATATAGCCAAAAATCGTACACTTCTACATTTTAGAGGTCAGTTTATAAGTGTAATACCAGCTATATCTATGAATGAGTGATATACACTTATTATGTAATGTAATTACTCTATCATTTAAAAACCATGACTGATAGGAAAATTCTAAAAACATTCGTATTCAGCGTAGAAAGTGCTATATGGTCCATCTATTCTAGGTGTGGGACGAAAAACAGAGAAAACTTTGTTGACCAGTGATAACTTTGTATATGGAATGTGATTCCTGCTTAGAATATATAGTCTCTCTCTCTCTCTCTCTCTCTCTCTCTCTCTCTCTCTCTCTCTCTCTCTCTCTCTCTCTCTCTCTCTCTCTCTCTCTCTCTCTCTCTCTCTCTCTCTCTCCTCAGTTGTGAGAGTGGGTGGTGAGACTGCAGCAGGCACAGCTCTGCCTACCACCTGGCTGGCTATATATAACATTAGCATAAAGGCAGCAACTGGTTACTGATGTTTGTGGACTCTGGTGAGGCTCATCTCATGAATTACTGGAACGCTCTCTTAAGTCGGCCATCCCTCGCGTCCTCCACTGCTGGAGCTGTCCGCCTCTCTCTCTGTGTTTGTATAGCAGGTGTGTTTGTATAGCAGGTGTGTGTGTATGTGTGTGTGTGTGTGTGTGTGTGTGTGTGTGTGTGTGTGTGTGTGTGTGTGTGTGTGTGTGTGTTTGTGTGTGTGTGTGAGAATTCTACATTCGTGTTTCCTCGTCTCTTAACTCTTTATATATGTTCGATGCTTTTACTCCTCTGTACGTATGCACACACACACACACACACCCCAGCCAGAACCAGGTACCCATCTGTCGACCAGCTCCGAGGGGAGAATGAACATCTGGGCTGGGTGTAGGCCGACTGCCACACCGAGGATTCGAACCCATGCGGGAACGTCGACGGTGAAGATACGCTGTGAGAAGAGACAGCAGGAGAGAGACAGCAGGAGAGTGACAGCAGGAGAGAGACAGCAGGAGAGAGACAGCAGGAGAGAGACAGCAGGAGAGTGACAGCAGGAGAGAGACAGCAGGAGATTGATAGCAGGAGAGAGACAGCAGGAGAGAGACAACAGGAGAGAGACAGCAGGAGAGAGACAGCAGGAGAGAGACAGCAGGAGAGAGACAGCAGGAGAGAGACAGCAGGAGAGTGACAGCAGGAGAGAGACAGCAGGAGATTGATAGCAGGAGAGAGACAGCAGGAGAGAGACAACAGGAGAGAGACAGCAGGAGAGAGACAGCAGGAGAGAGACAGCAGGAGAGAGACAGCAGGAGAGTGACAGCAGGAGAGAGACAGCAGGAGAGTGACAGCAGGAGAGAGACAACAGGAGAGAGACAGCAGGAGAGAGACAGCAGGAGAGAGACAGCAGGAGAGAGACAGCAGGAGAGAGACAGCAGGAGAGAGACAGCAGGAGAGAGACAGCAGGAGAGTGACAGCAGGAGAGTGACAGCAGGAGAGAGACAGCAGGAGATTAATAGCAGGAGAGTGACAGCAGGAGAGAGACAGCAGGAGATTGATAGCAGGAGAGAGACAGCAGGAGAGAGACAACAGGAGAGAGACAACAGGAGAGAGACAGCAGGAGAGAGACAGCAGGAGAGAGACAGCAGGAGAGTGACAGCAGGAGAGAGACAGCAGGAGATTGATAGCAGGAGAGAGACAGCAGGAGAGAGACAACAGGAGAGAGACAGCAGGAGAGAGACAGCAGGAGAGAGACAGCAGGAGAGAGACAGCAGGAGAGAGACAGCAGGAGAGAGACAGCAGGAGATTGATAGCAGGAGAGAGACAGCAGGAGAGAGACAACAGGAGAGAGACAGCAGGAGAGAGACAGCAGGAGAGAGACAGCAGGAGAGAGACAGCAGGAGAGAGACAGCAGGAGATTGATAGCAGGAGAGAGACAGCAGGAGAGAGACAACAGAAGAGAGACACTGTCACTCGACATTTGAGACGTCACAAGAGACCGTCTCAAACTTTTACTGATGGTCGGCGGGGGTTGTGTGAGGTGCAGATGTTAACTTGTGGTAAATACTGGTGGTCAGCGGGGGTTGTGTGAGGTATTCAGGTTGTGTAAGGTCAGTGAGCGTCTCTCTCCTCCCCGCTCTGATGCTCATCTCCCCTTACTGAGTCTCTCCCCTGACATTCTTGTACTGTCATCCTCCCCTCCTGACCTCCCATTACTATATCTCTTATTGACCTTC
>NC_092292.1:6118481-6125990 GCF_036320965.1 Panulirus ornatus | reverse complement strand
GACCGTTCTCATTCCTTGTTCTCTTATACCTTGCATAAGCTGGCTGGCTGGAGTGTCGCCCATATTTCCGGCACACCTCTGCTTAAACCATTCTTCCCTCTCTCTAAACCCTCGCTCTGTATCTGAGGCTACAGGTGCACATGTTCCCACTCCTTCAATGTAAATATCACAGAACATTTTACGACAGTATCCTCGTTTCTGGTTACTGAACTGCATTTCCTAAGTTAAGTTACCGTAGAAGTTGTTAAGTTCCGCGTTATTTCCATGATTACGTCTCCTCCTCAAGTCTCGTCTCATTTCTGCGCTTACAACTTCCTCGTTTACCACATAATCAGACTTATCCATTACAGGATCACAATTTCCAGGTGGCGTATCATATATGATATTTTCAACATCTGTTTGTGTGAAGAGAAGATCTAGTAATGAGGGTAAATCAGCCCCTCTCATCCTAGTGTGTTCACTGACATGCGTGTGAAGATACGATATAGGTATGAGGGTGAATTAGTCCCTCTCATCCTAGTGTGTTCACTGACATGCGTGTGAAGATACGATATAGGTATGAGGGTGAATTAGTCCCTCTCATCCTAGTGTGTTCACTGACATGCGTGTGAAGATACGATATAGGTATGAGGGTGAATTAGTCCCTCTCATCCTAGTGTGTTCACTGACATGCGTGTGAAGATACGATATAGGTATGAGGGTGAATTAGTCCCTCTCATCCTAGTGTGTTCACTGACATGCGTGTGAAGATACGATATAGGTATGAGGGTGAATTAGTCCCTCTCATCCTAGTGTGTTCACTGACATGCGTGTGAAGATACGATATAGGTATGAGGGTGAATTAGTCCCTCTCATCCTAGTGTGTTCACTGACATGCGTGTGAAGATACGATATAGGTATGAGGGTGAATTAGTCCCTCTCATCCTAGTGTGTTCACTGACATGCGTGTGAAGATACGATATAGGTATGAGGGTGAATTAGTCCCTCTCATCCTAGTGTGTTCACTGACATGCGTGTGAAGATACGATATAGGTATGAGGGTGAATTAGTCCCTCTCATCCTAGTGTGTTCACTGACATGCGTGTGAAGATACGATATAGGTATGAGGGTGAATTAGTCCCTCTCATCCTAGTGTGTTCACTGACATGCGTGTGAAGATACGATATAGGTATGAGGGTGAATTAGTCCCTCTCATCCTAGTGTGTTCACTGACATGCGTGTGAAGATACGATATAGGTATGAGGGTGAATTAGTCCCTCTCATCCTAGTGTGTCACTGTCATGTTGGCATAAGTTAATTTCCTGTCCTCACTCGAAGAGCTTGTCTCCATGATTCTCTGGTAACATGAGAATCCAAATCTCGCCGATCTGTCTCCTTATGACTGAAATCCCCAAGGCCAACTGAGTATCAAGAGCTCGGTATCTTTTTTCAAGTAGTCGCATCGTGGGCAAGAAGGGTCTTGGAATATGATGAAACGGCGTTTGTAGCGTCGTAGTGAAGGATGATGGCCAGGGAGTACATGGGACAGTGTGACTCGTGTTTGTCTGGGAAGTGTGGTTTCTGATGGGTGCATGTCTCTCGTGAGTTGGAGTTTAAGACTAAATGGAGAAGCCGGTTGTTTCTTGCTTGTCCGGTTAGTTCAGTGTGTATGCGTTTTGTTAATGTTATATTTCTGGGGGGTGGAGGGATCTGAGTAGAGGTTACTGAGGCAGAATAAGCTTTTCATTTCTTCTTCAGTGTTGTTTCTCAGTTATCCTTACATAATCATCATCAATTGTTCTCTGTAAATCCTTTTATCTGACAAACTGCGCTGTTCTGTAACTATCAAACTACTTCTGATGAATTCATGAAAAAGTTTTGGATTTTCACCCGCCTTATGCAAAATATTCGTTTCAAATTTCCCTGTTCCTCCTCTCATATTCTCCTGTTCTCATTCCTTGTTCTCTTATACCTTGCATAAGCTGGCTGGCTGGAGTGTCGCCTATATATCCGGCACATCTTTGCATAAACCATTCATCCCTCTCTCTAAACCCTCGCTCTGTATCTGAGGCTACAGGTGCACATGTTCCCACTCCTTCAATGTAAATATCACAGAACATTTTACGACAGTATCCTCGTTCCTGGTTACTGAACTGCATTTCCTAAGTTGAGTTACCGTAGAAGTTGTTAAGTTCTGCGTTGTTTCCATGATTACGTCTCCTCCTCAAGTCTCGTCTCATTTCTCCTCTTACAACTTCCTCGTTTACCACATAATCAAACTAAAGCATTACAGGATCACATTTTCCAAGTAGTGCATCATATATGATATTTTCAACATCCATGCTAGTATGTGTGAAGAGAAGATCTAGTAATGAGGGTAAATCAGCCCCTCTCATCCTAGTGTGTTCACTGACATGCGTGTGAAGATACGATATAGGTATGAGGGTGAATTAGTCCCTCTCATCCTAGTGTGTTCACTGACATGCGTGTGAAGATACGATATAGGTATGAGGGTGAATTAGTCCCTCTCATCCTAGTGTGTCACTGTCATGTTGGCATAAGTTAATTTCCTGTCCTCACTCGAAGAGCTTGTCTCCATGATTCTCTGGTAACATGAGAATCCAAATCTCGCCGATCTGTCTCCTTATGACTGAAATCCCCAAGGCCAACTGAGTATCAAGAGCTCGGTATCTTTTTTCAAGTAGTCGCATCGTGGGCAAGAAGGGTCTTGGAATATGATGAAACGGCGTTTGTAGCGTCGTAGTGAAGGATGATGGCCAGGGAGTACATGGGACAGTGTGACTCGTGTTTGTCTGGGAAGTGTGGTTTCTGATGGGTGCATGTCTCTCGTGAGTTGGAGTTTAAGACTAAATGGAGAAGCCGGTTGTTTCTTGCTTGTCCGGTTAGTTCAGTGTGTATGCGTTTTGTTAATGTTATATTTCTGGGGGGTGGAGGGATCTGAGTAGAGGTTACTGAGGCAGAATAAGCTTTTCATTTCTTCTTCAGTGTTGTTTCTCAGTTATCATTATATAATCATCATCAATTGTTCTCTGTAAATTCTCTTACCTGACAAATTGCGCTGTTCTGTAACTATCAAACTACTTCTGATGAATTCATGAAAAGGTTTTGGATTTTCACCCGCCTTATGCAAAATATTCGTTTCAAATTTCCCTGTTCCTCCTCTCATATTCTCTTGTTCTCAT
The DNA here is from genome assembly GCF_036320965.1 of Panulirus ornatus. Classification (NCBI taxonomy): domain Eukaryota; kingdom Metazoa; phylum Arthropoda; class Malacostraca; order Decapoda; family Palinuridae; genus Panulirus; species Panulirus ornatus. The sequence continues at coordinate 6,122,808 of NC_092292.1, read as the reverse complement.
TCCTTGTTCTCTTATACCTTGCATAAGCTGGCTGGCTGGAGTGTCGCCCATATTTCCGGCACACCTCTGCTTAAACCATTCTTCCCTCTCTCTAAACCCTCGCTCTGTATCTGAGGCTACAGGTGCACATGTTCCCACTCCTTCAATGTAAATATCACAGAACATTTTACGACAGTATCCTCGTTCCTGGTTACTGAACTGCATTTCCTAAGTTAAGTTACCGTAGAAGTTGTTAAGTTCCGCGTTATTTCCATGATTACGTCTCCTCCTCAAGTCTCGTCTCATTTCTGCGCTTACAACTTCCTCGTTTACCGCATAATCAGACTTATCCATTACAGGATCACAATTTCCAGGTGGCGTATCATATATGATATTTTCAACATCTGTATGTGTGAAGAGAAGATCTAGTAATGAGGGTAAATCAGCCCCTCTCATCCTAGTGTGTTCACTGACATGCGTGTGAAGATACGATATAGGTATGAGGGTGAATTAGTCCCTCTCATCCTAGTGTGTCACTGTCATGTTGGCATAAGTTAGTTTCCTGTCCTCACTCGAAAAGCTTGTCTCCATGATTCTCTGGTAACATGAGAATCCAAATCTCGCCGATCTGTCTCCTTATGACTGAAATCCCCAAGGCCAACTGAGTATCAAGAACTCGGTATCTTTTTACAGTAGTCGCATCGTGGGCACGAAGGGTCTTGGAATATGATGAAACGGCGTTTGTAGCGTCGTAGTGAAGGATGATGGCCAGGGAGTACATGGGACAGTGTGACTCGTGTTTGTCTGGGAAGTGTGGTTTCTGATGGGTGCATGTCTCTCGTGAGTTGGAGTTTAAGACTAAATGGAGAAGCCGGTTGTTTCTTGCTTGTCCGGTTAGTTCAGTGTGTATGCGTTTTGTTAATGTTATATTTCTGGGGGTGGAGGGATCTAAGTAGAGGTTACTGAGGCAGAATAAGCTTTTCATTTCTTCTTCAGTGTTGTTTCTCAGTTATACAATGGTTTGGGTGGGAGAGGTTGTAGAGAATTTGGTGCCAGGCAAACTCAGGCAAAATCTAATTAGGAAGATCTTTGTTTTATTGTGAAGGTAATATGTGTTTCTGTGTGCTCGGCAGCCAGCTATTGTTCTGGGTTCACTACTATGTGTGGTTTGTAGCTTTGTTATATTTACTATTGAAAGGGTTGAAGACCAGGCAGGTGAGACAGTTTAAAGTTGGGCGGATAATTTGTTTGGAGAGGATACTGGGTGATTCTAATGCGACCAGGATTCGAACCTATGCGTTCGACCCCGGACGACCTGTAAACGTGTGATGGTTAGCAACGCTACACCACACAGGTCCAATGATAAAGATATAAGATATTAAGTTCGTGTGTTATCCGATGATACTGACGTAGATTCATGACTGTCAGTAGTATGGTTGATGTATCAAGCCCAAGGTAGATATGCAGGGAATAAATGCGTAATGTGTATTGATTGTGGTAATCCTTCAGTCGTGCATTTGATTCACTTGTGGCTGCAAAGTCACTTGTGTTTATTGTTTTGCGCCCAGAGGTAAACGAAGTTCCTAAAGATAACCTTCGGAAGTGTTTTCATGATTATATCGCAGAGAAAAATCTGAGATGAAATTAGCATGATGTAGCAACTGCTTACCCCACCATGATAAATGGAGTTGGGATGATACTATTCTTGTTGAATGATCACGAGCTAAATATTTTCTGTTCTTATTGTTATTAGTATTATCACTCCCTTTACTACGGTATCCAAGAGCAGCTTTGCCATGTACGTCATCAAACATTGAAATTATCCGAAAACTCATGACCTTCGGTGCTTCCTCAAATACAAATAAAGAATATAAACTGACAACCAGAAACGGGACACGAAAGATATCGGGCTAGATGAATGTATTTTAGAGACACTATCAGTCTTCATATGAGATGTCTGGTCGTTCCAGTATTATCTGTGCCACGTCAGCAACCCCTCCAACCTCTATATTGGGGATGTGACAACAATTTACGTTAGATCAGCCACGGAAGAATAGGGGATAATTCACCTGGATATCCTGCATCTTGATTGGTTCATAGGAAGACGAATGATAATTCCACTAATGTATTAAGAGGACAGAGGAAATTAAAGAACAAAGTGAAAGTTGATGAAGTATGCAAAGACATAAAAGATGATTTACTTAAGTTTATTAGAGATTGAGGATAAGAGAAGACTCGAATGGAAGATGTGCTGTTGATCTGTACCAGGAGGATGGGGCAGAAAATTGAATTTCTTCCAGACACTTTATATCCGAGACTTGAGACACTGACAGATCGTCAGAGACTTGGTTCTAATGAGAAGGAACTTGTAGAAAATGGGAAAGATTGCAGGGTATTGGAAAGATGACCAGAATATTCTAACGGGAAGAGAGGAATGTTTTCTTCTTTATAAATACTTTAGAATGAAATCAAAAAGTGAGTGCACAAGTCATAAAACTTTAGTATGTAAATCTGTTGCAAATTAATCTATAACTCAGTTATCATAATACTTTCTTATTGAGATTTATGCCAGTTGGTAACGTCCAGTAAAAGTATGTATTGCACATGAGGACGAAATTGTGATAACAGATTTATCATGTGACTAAAAGCAAAGAAAAGTTAAGATTAAAAGAATTTAGTAGTATGATATGGAAGAAAAAAATCTAACTGAAAAAGTTAAAAAGAGGTTGAACTGCTACAAAAAAAGCAAAACAATAAGGTAATACCTGTGAGGTATAAGTGTATTTAAAAGAATTGTATTCCATTCATACGAGTTATAAAGGATCAAAGATCTGGGAAACAGGATAAAGATGACGGAGCGGGGAATGAAGAGTGAATTTATCTGCCACGATTATAATTGGAAGGAAAATATGTGTAAATATTCTTGCCAGATTATAAAAAGGAACAACTGTACCTAAGCCGGAGAAGATAAGAGCAGAAAGACGAATAGAATACAGAGCAACAAAGAGCTCCAGTGGACGTGAAACTTTATAAAAAGTAGAGAAAAAATCTGAAAATGGCAGAAATGGTGAAAGATTAGAGAAAGAATTCTGGGACACTGACAGAGACGAGTTTATGGCCAGCTCAGGGAGGACTTGAAGGTATTACGTTCTGTAATGGGACGATCACAGTGAGAGAAACTGTTATAAGAAAGGTTGACTCTAGGCGACGATGGCAACCTGACCACTTTGTCTTAGTGGAGTTCAAATTTGCTTGATGGAGATTCTATACTTTTTCCTTTTCCTCTTTATTTTTGAGAAAAGTTCTATTAACATCAGGAGAATCCCTGAGGGCCAGCTTGAGCAGTGCTATCAAGCGGCTGCTTGCTTTTAAGACTAGATGAGCAGGAACTGGTGAAGCAACAGAGATTAGGCTGAGGCAAACAATGTGAAATTATTGTGAAAACGTGGAATATTTATCATTGAGTGTGTGTGTGTGTGAGAGAGAGAGAGAGAGAGAGAGAGAGAGAGAGAGAGAGAGAGAGAGAGAGAGAGAGAGAGAGAGAGAGAGAGAGAGAGAGAGAGAGAGAGAGAGAGAGAGAGAGAGAGAGAGAGAGAGAGAATCCTGCTTGTGATTACTATCTGTACGGTGTAGGGAGAGTTTTGTATTCGTGTTGCCCCGTCTCTTAACCTTGTTTATATATGCATACTATTTCTTTACTCATATGTGTGTACACACACACACACACACACACACACACACACACACACACACACACACACACACACACACACACACAGCCTAAGTCAGATATTCATTTATCGACTAGTTCCGATGGGAGGATGACCACCTGGGTTGGGTGTTGGCCACTTGCCGCGCCCAGGACTCGAATTCTTGCTGGCCCGACCCTGAGCTAGCTCGTGCTCACTCATGGTCAGTAACACTAACTACTATTCCAAGGAAGCCTGTGTAATCAGGCAATTTGCAATTACCTCTTTGGACTGCACGGGAGGGAGTTTTGTACTCATGGGGTCTCATCTCTGCATTCATTACTGTCAAACAAATTCTTAAAGCCATACATACTGTCTACATTAACCACGCCCTCAGTCATTCTGTTCCATCCGTCATCTAATCTTATACTATAAAAATATTTTCTTACATCTTTTGTAACAAGTTTTTGCTTACTTTTATGTTATGTCCTCTGCTTCCTCTATCCCAACATCTCTTGATGTATTGTTTATTGTCTACATATCGATCTGTTTTAAGAGTTAGAGGCTGTGATCAGGTTACGCCTCACTCTTCTTTCTTCCAAGACGGACACATTCAAAACGATTACTCTTTCCCTGCAACTCAGCTCTCATAATTCTGG
>NC_092292.1:6099404-6118381 GCF_036320965.1 Panulirus ornatus | reverse complement strand
TGTATGATTAACAAAGGTACAGGGAAGACGTCCACTCACCTGTCTATCTTGTGTGATCAACAAAGGTGCAGGGAAGACGTTCACTCACCTGTATATCTTTTATGATCAACAAAGGTGAGGGAAGAGATGTGTACGTCTGATGGTGCAGGAGTCCAAATGGTGATGTATGGACGCAAGGCGTGGGTTCAAGATGAGAATGTATGGAAGAGGTTGAATGTGCAGGGAATGAAACGTTTGTGGACAATACGTGATGTGGGGAAGGTTGATCTTGTAAGAATTTACAGTATGAGAAAAGTGTGTTAAGGGGAAGAGTATTCTTGAGAGAACTGAAGAGGGTGTTTTGTAATGGTCTGGACATACGGAGTGTATGGCGGAGGAGAAGTTGAAAAGGAGGGTATTTATGAAACGTGGGGAAGACGAAGAGAAGAGGGAGACCGAACTAGAAATGGAAGGATAGAGTGGAAAAGGTTCTAAGTGCTCGGGACCTGAACATGCGGGAGGGTGCAGGGTTTGCATGGGAGAGAGTAAATTGGAATGATGTGGTATACAGGGGCGACGTACTGTCAGTGGACTGAACTTTGAGGCCGCACCTCTCTCACGGCTGTTAGTTCATGCATCAGATTGCAATTTCCCAGAAATGTTGTTTCCCTCACCCTTGGTCTGAAACAAACCACAAATTCTATTTCGAAACTATCCTGCAAATCTCTGTATTCAACACAATGCTATTTTCTGCGAAACTTCATGTTTACTTCCCCGATGTATTAACTATTTTCTTCCTTTCCAAGCAATAATTAAGAGAATTGTGCAATACTTCCTTCCATGATTCTCGCTAGAGATCCAAGACAAGGTGATGTTTTCACAGACTTTAGTCATCAAAGATCATGGAAGCCAGTGAGTGAAATCGAATCTTCAAGGTGAGTGAAAACTTGGGGGGACGGGAACAAGTTTGTTATTAGGTTTTGCTTTTTTCGGATGTTGCAGATTGGTGAGGTGGAGTGTGTGTGGGGTGAGCAGACTGGCATAGGTAAATGAAACGAGAGAGAGAGAGAGAGAGAGAGAGAGAGAGAGAGAGAGAGAGAGAGAGAGAGAGAGAGAGAGAGAGAGAGAGAGAGAGAGAGAGAGAGAGAGAGAGAGAGAGAGAGAGAGAGAGAGTGTACCTATCTCCACTTGATCTCCTACGGCGATGCTTTGCCATAATAGCAGGGTCAGAAAAAGAGTACTTACTACGAGCTTTGGCCAGTAGGCAGGGCCAGCACTTGGAGATCATTACGGGAAAATCTAGTACTACGTGTTGTGAAGTGTTGTGTGTGAAACCCTGTATCCCAGGTGTCTGTGAGCCAGAAAGAGAAGACATCTGCTCGACGAGAGAGAGAGAGAGAGAGAGAGAGAGAGAGAGAGAGAGAGAGAGAGAGAGAGAGAGAGAGAGAGAGAGAGAGAGAGAGAGAGAGAATACGTATTCGTCATACGAGACAATAGTTTCTTTTGGTGTCCGTGTTTGGCTCATGAAACTGAACAAACATGATTGCCGGTAACTGATCGTTGCATTGTTCTGATGAGTTTAAGAGCAGTTCTTTGAAATGATCAAGTTATCTATGAGGCAACAACTCTTCCATGGCCACAGGTACATGCAGAACCGTCCATTGTTCTCTTACAACAGCATTCTTTTCACGAACTGGCCAATAATAACATGACAACCCACCTGCATTGCTACTCCTTCACAGAATAGACTATTGATATGTATTGCTTGAAAAGCTTATATCACTTCGCATATCAGCATTAAAAGATAACATGATAAATATCAACTTATAATTCCCTTCCTCACATCCAATCTACTATTGCTCCCCATAGCTGTCTTATGCTAATTAGGTTTTTTGCTCGATATCTTGTTTCTTGGTAAACTTAGTCAAGTTCACTCTTTAAGACTAAGACGGACAATATTTTAGCATTATGATACTGTATATGATACTCATTTAGAAATAATATAAAATTTAGTATATATCGTTAAACCCACAAAAGTCTGTTTATATATTCACTATTACTCTACTCATCACTTTGAAGGCCACAGATTATGATCATAAATTACAGTATCCTAAATATTTCTCTGACTTAGCCAGCTAGAAAGTCTTTTCACATTGTTCAACCTGAAGAACCATTTGAGATCACATTCTTGTTAGCATTACCCTATTGTGAGAACTTGCTTAATGTTCCCGTTTTGTTAGAAAATGTTTAGTATCAATGTAGTATTCAGCAACAGTAATTCTGTGAGGGGAAAGTCGTCTTAGAATTTAAGTAATTGGTCCAAAGGGTTGTGTGCAATATCCTCTGTGAAGAGTGTTCAGTTTTACTTTGGTCAAACAGGCAAGGTTCTCAGTGTTAGGGCAAGGCAACATAAAATTTGTGCTAGGGATGGTCAAGAATCTAATGCTACATTTGTTCACGATAGAGATTCTGATCATCAAATTGAGTGGAGGAATGGAGAGGTTGTCACTTGCAGCAACTGATTGACTGGTAGAAATATTGTTGAATCATCTCTTACCAAGCATAGGGTTATTAATATGAGAAAATGTTGTTTTATATAAAATCATGTAACTGTATGAGTGAAACTGTAAGTATGCTTCCCAGATCATAGGTTAACATGATTTTGTAATTTGAGCGGTGAGGTCGGCGAGGGTGACCTGTGCCTTAATCCCGTCCAGATTTCCTTGATCTTTACCCGATCTTGATAGTGTAATTATACGAAAGTGCTCGAGGTGAGTTGGGGTGAGCGAGTAACCGTTAACTTTAAGAAATATGAGATGATTGGAAGAAGGTAAAACAAGAGGACAAATAGGAACATCGATGAAGGAGGCAAAAGGGGAAGTGATAGTAGGTACTGATGAAGTGAAGAGACAGAGTGAACATTTTGATGGATTGTTGAATGTGTTTGATGATAGAATGGTAGATATATGATGTTTGGGTCGGGTGGTATGCGAAGCGAGAGAATCATGAAGGGTGGCTTGGTGAAGAGAGAAGAGGCGGTGAAAGCTTTACGCATGATGAAATGTAGCAAGGCGGATGGAGTCGATGTTATGGCAGTTGAAACGCCAGAAGTATACTGTATAAACGACAGCGGTAACGAGGACTGTACAAGGCTTATGTGAAGCAGCGAGGAGTCCGTGATAGCTTCAAAAAAAAACTGCTGAGAGGAATTACATCTTGCAAAGTTGAAATCCTATTTTTTTTTTCTTTGCCAGAAGGTCAAGTCGTGGGCCAATCAGGCCTCCTGTTTTCTTTCTTTCTCGTGTAAACTCATGTAAATATATATGAAGAAAGGGGGTGACTGTGTTGTTGATTGGTTGGTAAGGATTGGTTGGTAAGGATTTTTATTGCATATATAGATCATGGTGAGGTGCCTGAGGATTGGCGGAGTGCAGGTATAGTGCTATTGCATAAAGGCAAGTGGAATAAAGGGGAGTATTCCAGCTACAGAGGCATAAGTTTGTTGAGTATAGTTGTATGGGAGGGCATTAACGGAGAGAGTTAAGACGTGTACAGAGCATCAGACTGGGAAGAAGCAGTGGAATTTCAGAAGTGGCAGAGGATGTTGGTGAGAAATACTTAGAAAATAGAAGGATTTGTATGTAGTATTTATGGATCTGGAGAAAGCAGAAAGCTAGAGTGTTGGAGAGAGAGGCGAGTATGAGGTCTATGGGGAATGAGAGGGACTGGGAAGTGAGTCAGTTGTTGTTTGCTGATGGTACGAGTCCTTTGCTAGTTTTAACAGACTATATTGACTCATTAGTCGCCTCAGTTACAGACGTTGATACAAACTTCATTGCTGACCGTAGATATCTATCGCTGTAGGATCCTTCCGCCTTTGAAGACTTTACAAAAAGTCGTTCTTGATAATTTCACCGAGATGTAGTTTGCATCTCCATCCCCTGGTGCCTTGGCCACACCTCCTATTACCACTTACCTCCAACCCCGTAACTTTACTCCTATTGTAGACCAAAGGTCACGTCACCCACTCCCAACACTTCCCCAAAATGTCACCATTTACCAGCAATAGGTGTCTCTGCAGTTGAAGACATACACACACGACACTGGCTGAGGAATGTAGAAAATCTCGTTCTCTTTGGGAAATCATCGTACATGACCAAGCAACAACATAATGAGGCCCTCATTCAGGGAGCAAGAAATCATGTCTCGTCCGTAAAGGTGACATAAGGTCTATTATGGTTTACGATTGTAAATAAATGACAGGATAGCAAGATATCCGAACACTCTTCACGTACACTTACCTTGGCTTTGAGGACGGAGAACCCTTGCTTTTGGGGCAAAGTTCTCGTCTGTCTCTGAGCGCCAGGTTGAAACTTTTGCAGTTTCATAGTAAGCAACGACACGCTGAGAATACCGTTAGCTGGTCTCATTAAGGCCTTACAAACGTGGCTTCCATAATGACGGCAGGAAACAGTTCATTCATTAGTTCGCTCAATGCCAGAGGTCGTTGGATCATACATGTATAACTCTCACGGTCACTTCATTAAAGATTCGAATTCCTTTGTGCTAAACTCATGCATACACTCGAGATGCAGGTTATCGTTCACATCAGGACCCTTGTGCTCCAGCTCTCGGGGTTCCAGCTGTTCAACTGTAATGTGCGCATCTCTCCCGGTGCAGCGGACGGATGCTGCTGCTGTCCGTCGTTTTGGCACTAAATCACAGGACCTTGTCTGTTCTCGCTGTAATAACAAGGGATACGTCCTTCAAGCTTGTCGCATGTCCCATCAAGGTAGCTCAACTTGCTTTGATTACCAAGGAAAAGTTCACGTGGTTGCCACAACCAACTGTACTGCCTCTTCCATGGATGTACAGGTCATACAAACAGTGAATATAAGGCTCCTCCAGTAATACCCCCACACCGTCCTCAGGACATATAATTTGAGTGTCGTGTTGCAGGAAACAAGTGCAGAAGGGACAAAACGAAGTCACGGTGGGCGATTCCTCTGCCATTTTGACTCAGTGTAGTGACTTTAGAGGATATAAATGAGCTTCAACAAAGAGCAGGACACCACCGCCTACTTTGTTTGCCCGATCCTTATTAAACATAGTGTTGTACCCTGGAACTGAGTAATCGGTGAAGAAATTTTGTTGCTAATATCTAACCAAGATTCGTAAATGGCGATCATATCATCATATTTTCCTTCTGACGCTGTTGTCTCAGACTCTGAGACTTTATGACGTATACTGCGAGAGTTAACATAAGATATTCTCAGACAATCTTGTGTGGAGACGGAGGTTTGATCAAGCGTAATTCAGGTATCCAGCTGAGGGGAGGATGGGACATGTACACCTCGACACCTGACATCTGACGGCTTGAGAGCGTCACAAACACACGTCCGTCCCTGTGTGTGTGTGTGTGTGTGTGTGTGTGTGTGTGTGTGTGTGTGTGTGTGTGTGTTGTGTGTTGTGTGTGTGTGTGTGTGTGTGCGTGTGTGCCAATGATCTTGTCCTTTAACCTTCAGCAATTCATGACGTTGAACATAATTTCATTTCAGTAAGATATGAAGGGAAGCAAAAAATATCCTGTATATGAATAATTCATAGATGATTAAAGTGGAGTGATTGAATTAATGTCACATTCCTTCACGTTGAACCAATGAACGTGGATTAAGAACAAAGTTTAAGCGATGAGCTTAATGTTATATACTATTAATTTCTGAACTGGTAATTACTCTCACGTTTCTGAATGTCGGAGACAACGTCACTACTGGACAATGGTTATCATCATCGTTAGTCCACTGACTGACCCAGGCGCTCGTGGATCCTCACTACGTTATCTGCCATTATCATCTTTCATACGCTTTTTCTCATAACTAATGAAATGAACTCTGAGGCAACAGGTCAGTGTCTGACAACCTGACAAAGTCCATAAAAGAGGGACTGCTAACTGTAGATGTAGGACCTTCTTTATGACAGTGAGACGACAGTACTATGAGGCACATGGTCTGCCTTGAGGCATTTGGTCTGCCGTAATGCACATGGTCTGCCGTAATGCACATGGTCTGCCATGCGGCACATCGCCTGCCATGATGAACATATCAACCTAACGTAGGTAGAGACGGAGGAAGATGACAGATTGTTCCATTTCATTATTTTTCATAACAAAAAATTAAAATCGTTTACGTCGTACCAAGTGTACAGTAGGCGTTAACGTTGCTAGGTAAGGAGGGCTGGAGAGGTTCTCACCTCACCGGTGTATAACAGTTTACCACAGAACACGGTGGTGACAAGCGATATCAAAAAGTCAAAGATCATGACAAAGGAAATAGTCAAAACAGAAAGAGATTAAGTGTTGTCAGTTTTGCCAGGCAGTGCATCAGTGGACATGCAAATATCACAATTGGAATTTAGATTGTGTGAATGTTACTCGTAGCGGTACACGGCCTGGGATGCTGTGGTGGCGGGCGTGGTCCATGCTTTCACAGTTCAGGTCAATGGAAAGTCCATGAAAGAACACACCACGTCACACAATACTCACAAAAAATAAAATGTCTTGTCTGAGGTTAAGTATATATATATATATATATATATATATATATATATATATATATATATATATATATATATATATATATATATATATATATATATATATATATATATATATATATATATATATATATATATATATATATATATATATATATATATATATATATATATATATATATATATTATTATTTTATATATATATATATTCTTTTTTTTCTATATTTTTTATCATACTTTGTCGCTGTCTCCCACGCTAGCGAGATAGCGCAAGGAAACAGGCGAAAGAATGAGCTAGCCCACCCACATACCCATGTATATACATCTACGTCCACGCATGCACATATACATACCTACACATTTCAGCGTATACATATATATACATACGCAGACATATACATATATACAAATGTACATAATTCATACTTGCAGTCTTTATTCATTCTCGTCGCCACCCCGCCACACATTATATTACACCCCCCCCCCCCTTATTCGCACGAGGTAGTGCTAAGGAAAGACAACAAAGGCCATATTCGTTCACACTCAGTCTCAAGCTGTCATGTATAATTCACCGAAATCACAGCTCCCTTTCCACAACCAGGCCCCACAAAACTTTCCATGGTTTACCCCAGACGCTTCACATGCCCTGGTTCAATCCATTGACAACACGTCGACGCCGGTATACCAAATCGTTCCAATTCACTCTGTTCCTTGCACGCCTTTCACCCTCCTGCATTTTCAGGCCCCAATCGCTCAAAATCTTTTTCACTCCATCTTTCCACCTCCAATTTGGTCTCCCACTTCTCTTCGTTCCCTCCACCTCTGACACATGTATCCTCTTTGTCAATTTTTCCCCACTCATTCTCTCCATGTGACCAAACCATTTCAATACACCCTCCTCTGCTCTCTCAACCACACTCTTTTTATTACCACACATCTCTCTTACCCTTTCAATACTTACTCGATCAAACTACCTCACAACATATATTGTCCTCAAACATCTCATTTCTAACACATCCACCCTCCTCCGCACAACTCTATCTATATCTTACGCCTCGCAACACTATGACATTCTTGGAACCACAATTCCTTCAAACATACCCACTTTTTTCGAGATAATGTTCTCGCCTTCCACACATTTTTCAACGCTCCCGGAACTTATGCTCCCTCCCCCCACCCTGTGACTCACTTCCGCTTCCATGGTTCCATCCGCTGCCAAATCCACTCCCAGATATCTAAAACACTTCACTTCCTTCAGTTTTTCTCCATTCAAACTTACCTCCAAATTGACTTGCCCGTCAACCCCACTGTACCTAATAACATTGCTCTTATTCACATTTACTCTCAGCTTTCTTTTTTCACTCACTTTACCAAACTCAGTAACCAGCTTCTGCAGTTTTTCACCCGAATCGGCCACCAGCGCTGTATCATCAGCGAGCAACAACTGACTCACTTCCCAAGCTCTATCATCCACAACAGACGGCATACTTGCCCCTCTCTTCAAAACTCTTGCATTTACCTCCCTAACAACCACATCCATAGACAAATTAAACAACCCTGAAGAAATCACGTAGCCCTGCCGCAAACCGACTTTCACTGAGAACCAGTCACTTTCCTCTCTTCCTACACGTACACATGCCTTACATCTTCGATAAAAACTTTTCACTGCTTCTGACAACTTGCCTCCCACACCACGTATTCTTGATACCTTCTACAAAGCATCTCTATCAACTCTATCATATGTCTTGTCCAGATCCATAAATGCTACATACAAATCCCTTTGATTTTCTAAGTATTTCTTACATACATTCTTCAAAGCAAACTCCTGATCCATACATCTTCTACCATTTCTGAAACCATACTGCTCTTCCCAGTCTGATGCTCTGTACATGCCTTCACCCTCTCAAACAATACCCTCCCATATAATTTCCCATGAATACTCAACAAACTTATACCTCTGTAATTTGAACACTCACCTTTATCCCCTTTGCCTTTGTACAATGGCACTATGCATGCATTCCGCCGATCCTCAGGCATCTCACCATGTGTCATGCATACATTAAGTATCCTTACCATCCAGTCAACAAAACAGTCACCCCATTCTTTAATAAATTCCACTGCAATATCATCCAAACCCGCTGTCTTGGCTCTCACCTTTTTTCATTCTGCACTCAGTCTCTCCTGGTACTTCCTCACAAAAGTCTTCTTCCCAAGCTCACTAACTCTCACCACTCTCTTCACCCCAACATTCTCTCTTCTTTTCTGAAAACCTCTACAAATCTTTACCTTCGCCTCCACAAAATAATGATCAGACATCCCTCCAGTTGCACCTTTCAGCACACTAACATCCAAGAGTCTCTTTCGCGCGCCTATCAATCAACACGTAATCCAATAACGCTCTCTGGCGATCTCTCCTACTTACATGCGTATACTTATGTATATCTCTCTTTTTAAACCAGGTATTCCCAATTACCAGTTCTTTTTCAGCACATAGATCTAAAAGCTCTTCACCATTTCCATTTACAGCACTGAAAACCCCATGTAGACCAATCATTCCATCAACTGCCACCTTACTCACCTTTGCATTCAAATCACCCATCACTATAACATGGTCTCGTGCATCAAAACTACTAACACACTCACTCAGCTGCTCCCAAAACACTTGCCTCTCATGATCTTTCTTCTCATTTCCAGGTGCATTTGCACCAATAATCACCCATCTCTCTCTCCATCCACTTTCAGTTTTACCCATATCGATCTAGAGTATATACATATATATATATATATATATATATATATATATATATATATATATATATATATATATATATATATATATATATATATATATATATATATATATATATATATATATATATATATATATATATATATATATATATAAATATATATATATATATATATAAATATTATCCCTGGGGATAGGGGATTAAGAATACTTCCCACGTATTCCCTGCGTGTCGTAGAAGGCGACTAAAAGGGGAGGGAGCGGGGGGCTGGAAATCCTCCCCTCTCGTTTTTTTTTTTTTTTTTTTTTTCTTTTTTTTTTCCAAAAGAAGGAACAGAGAATTGGGCAAGGTGAGGGTATTCCCTCAAAGGCCCAGTCCTCTGTTCTTAACGCTACCTCGCTATTTATATATATATATATAAATATATATATATATATATATATATATATATATATTTTCCCTGGGGATAGGGGAGAAAGAATACTTCCCACGTATTCCCTGCGTGTCGTAGAAGGCGACTAAAAGGGAAGGGAGCGGGGGGCTGGAAATCCTCCCCTCTCGTTTTTTTTTTAATTTTCCAAAAGAAGGAACAGAGAAGAGGGCCAGGTGAGGATATTCCCTCAAAGGCCCAGTCTTCTGTTCTTAACGCTACCTCGCTATCGCGGGAAATGGCGAATAGTATGAAAAAAAAAAAAAATATATATATATATATATATATATATATGTATATATATATATATATATATATATATATATATATATATATATATATATATATATATATATATATATATATATATATATATATATATATATATATATATGGGGAGAAAGAATACCTCCCACGTATTCCCTGCGTGTCGTAGAAGGCGACTAAAAGGGAAGGGAGCGGGGGGCTGGAAATCCTCCCCTCTCGTTTTTTTTTTTTTAATTTTCCAAAAGAAGGAACAGAGAAGAGGTCCAGGTGAGGATATTCCCTCAAAGGCCCAGTCCTCTGTTCTTAACGCTACCTCGCTATCGCGGGAAATAGCGAAAATATATATATATATATATATATATATTTATTTATTTATTTATTTATTTATTCATTTTGCTTTGTCGCTGTCTCCCGCGTTAGCGAGGTAGCGCAAGGAAACAGACGAAAGAATGGCCCAACCCGCCCACATACACATGTATATACATACATATCCACACACGCAGAGTATACATATCTATACATCTCAATGTACACATATATATACACACACAGACATATACATATATACACATTTACATAATTCATACTGTCTGCCTTTATTTGTTCCCATCGCCACCCCGCCACACATGGAATAACAACCCCCTCCCTCCTCATGTGTGCGAGGTAGGGCTAGGAAAAACACCAAAGGCCCCATTCGTTCACACTCAGTCTCTAGCTGTCATGTAATAATGCACCGAAACCACAGCTCCCTTTCCACATCCAGGCCCCACACACTTTGCATGGTTTACCCCAGACGCTTCATATGCCCTGGTTCAATCCATTGACAGCACGTCGACCCCGGTATACCACATCATTCCAATTCACTCTATTCCTTGCACGCCTTTCACCCTCCTGCATGCTCAGGCCCCGATCACTCAAAATCTTTTTCACTCCATCTCTCCACCTCCAATTTGGTCTCCCACTTCTCCTCGTTCCCTCCACCTCTGACACATATATCCTCTTGGTCAATCTTTCCCCACTCATTCTCTCCATGTGACCAAACCCTTTCAAAACACCCTCCTCTGCTCTCTCAACCACATTTTTTATTTCCACACATCTCTCTCACCCTTACATTACTTACTCGATCAAACCACCTCACACCACATGTTGTCCCCAAACCTCATTTCCAGCACATCCACCCTCCTGCGCACAACTCTATCCATAGCCCACGCCTCGCAACCATACAACATTGTTGGAACCATTATTCCTTCAAACATACCCATTTTTGCTTTCCGAGATAATGTTCTCGACTTCCAAACATTCTTCAAGGCTCCCAGAATTTTCGCCCCCTCCCCCACCCTATGATTCACTTCCGCTTCCATAGTTCCATCCGCTGCCAGATCCACTCCCAGATATCTAAAACATTTCACTTCCTCCAGTTTTTCTCCATTCAAACTTACCTCCCAATTGACTTGACCCTCAACCCTACTGTACCTAATAACCTTGCTCTTATTCAGATTTACTCTTAACTTTCTTCTTTCACACACTTTACCAAACTCAGTCACCAGCTTCTGCAGTTTCTTACATGAAGCAGCCACCAGCGCTGTATCATCAGCAAACAACAACTGACTCACTTCCCAAGCTCTCTCATCCCCAACAGACTGCATACTTGTCCCTCTTTCCAAAACTCTTGCATTCACCTCCCTGACAACCCCATCCATAAACAAATTAAACAAACATGGAGACATCACACACCCCTGCCGCAAACCTACATTCACTGAGAACCACTCACTTTCCTCTCTTCCTACACGTACACATGCCTTACATCCTCGATAAAAACTTTTCACTGCTTCTAACAACTTGCCTCCCACACCATATATTCTTAATACCTTCCACAGAGCATCTCTATCAACTCTATCATATGCCTTCTCCAGATCCATAAATGCTACATACAAATCCATTTGTTTTTCTAAGTATTTCTCGCATACATTCTTCAAAGCAAACACCTGATCCACACATCCTCTACCACTTCTGAAACCACACTGCCCTTCCCCAATCTGATGCTCTGTACATGCTTTCACCCTCTCAATCAATACCCTCCCATATAATTTACTAGGAATACTCAACAAACTTATACCTCTGTAATTTGAGCACTCACTCTTATCCCCTTTGCCTTTGTACAATGGCACTATGCAAGCATTCCGCCAATCCTCAGGCACCTCACCATGAATCATACATACATTAAATAACCTTACCAACCAGTCAACAATACAGTCACCCAATTTTTTAATAAATTCCACTTCAGTGCCATCCAAACCTGCTGCTTTGCCGGCTTTCATCTTCCGTAAAGCTTTTACTACCTCTTCTTTATTTACCAAATCATTTTCCCTAACCCTCTCACTTTGCACACCACCTCGAACAAGACACCCCACATCTGCCACTCTATCATCAAACACATTCAACAAACCTTCAAAATACTTACTCCATCTCCTTCTCACATCACCACTACTTGTTATCACCTCCCCATTTGCCCCCTTCACTGAAGTTCCCATTTGCTCCCTTGTCGTACGCACTTTATTTACCTCCTTCCAAAAGATCTTTTTACTCTCCCTGAAATTTAATGATACTCTCTCACCCCAACTCTCATTTGCTCTCTTTTTCACCTCTTGCACCTTTCTCTTGACCTCCTGCCTCTTTCTTTTATACCTCTCCCACTCTTGCATTTTTTTCCTGCAAAAATCGTTCAAAAGCCTCTCTCTTCTCTTTCACTAATAATCTTACTTCTTCATCCCACCACTCACTACCTTTTCTAATCAACCCACCTCCCACGCTTCTCATGCCACAAGCATCTTTTGCGCAAGCCATCACTGCTTCCCTAAATACATCCCATTCCTCCCCCACTTCCCTTACCTCCTTTGTTCTCACCTTTTTCCATTCTGTACTCAGTCTCTCCTGGTACTTCCTCATAGAAGTCTCCTTCGCAAGCTCACTTACTCTCACCACTCTCTTCACCCCAACATTCTCTCTTCTTTTCTGAAAACCCCCACAAATCTTCACCTTTGCTTCCACAAGATAATGATCAGACATCCCTCCAGTTGCACCTCTCAGCACATTAACATCCAAAAGTCTCTCTTTCGTGCATCTATCAATTAACACGTAATCCAATAATGCTCTCTGGCCATCTCTCCTACTTACATACGTATACTTATGTATATCTCGCTTTTTAAACCAGGTATTCCCAATCACCAGTCCTTTTTCAGCACATAAATCTACAAGCTCTTCACCATTTCCATTTAAAACACTGAACACTCCATGTATACCAATTATTCCCTCAACTGCCACATTACTCACCTTTGCATTCAAATCACCCATCACTATAACCCGGTCTTGTGCATCAAAACCACTAACACACTCATTCAGCTGCTCCCAAAACACTTGCCTCTCATGATCTTTCTTCTCATGCCCAGGTGCATATGCACCAATAATCACCCACCTCTCTCCATCAACTTTCAGTTTTACCCATATTAATCGAGAATTTACTTTCTTACATTCTATCACATACTCCCACAACTCCTGTTTCAGGAGAAGTGGTACTCCTTCCCGTGCTCTTGTCCTCTCACTAACCCCTGACTTTACTCCCAAGACATTCCCAAACCACTCTTCACCTTTACCCTTTAGGTTCGTTTCACTCAGAGCCAAAACATCCAGGTTCATTTCCTCAAACATACTACCTATCTCTCCTTTTTTCTCATCTTGGTTACATCCACACACATTTAGACACCCCAATCTGAGCCTTCGAGGAGGATGAGCACTCCTCGCGTGACTCCTTCTTCTGTTTCCCCTTTTAGAAAGTTAAAATACAAGGAGGGGAGGGTTTCTGGTCCCCCGCTCCCGTCCCCTTTAGTTGCCTTCTGCGACACGTGAGGAATGCGTGGGAAGTATATATATATATATATATTTTTTTTTTTTTTTCATACTATTCGCTATTTCCCGCGATAGCGAGGTAGCGTTAAGAACAGAGGACTGGGCCTTTGAGGGAATATCCTCACCTGGACCTCTTCTCTGTTCCTTCTTTTGAAAAAAAAAAAAAAAAAAAAGTATTAATATATATATATATATATATATATATATATATATATATATATATATATATATATATATATATATATATATATACATATATTTTTCTTTTCTTTTTGTCGCTGTCTCCCGCGTTTGCGAGGTAGCGCAAGGAAACAGACGAAAGAAATGGCCCAACACACCCCCATACACATGTATATACATACGTCCACACACGCAAATATACATACCTACACAGCTTTCCATGGTTTACCCCAGACGCTTCACATGCCCTGATTCAGTCCACTGACAGCACGTCAACCCCGGTATACCACATCGCTCCAATTCACTCTATTCCTTGCCCTCCTTTCACCCTCATGCATGTTCAGGCCCCGATCACACAAAATCTTTTTCACTCTATCTTTCCACCTCCAATTTGGTCTCCCTCTTCTCCTCGTTCCCTCCACCTCCGACACATATATCCTCTTGGTCAACCTTTCCTCACTCATTCTCTCCATGTGCCCAAACCATTTCAAAACACCCTCTTCTGCTCTCTCAACCACGCTCTTTTTATTTCCACACATCTCTCTTACCCTTACGTTACTTACTCGATCAAACCACCTCACACTATACATTGTCCTCAAACATCTCATTTCCAGCACATCCATCCTCCTGCGCACCACTCTATCCATAGCCCACGCCTCGCAACCATGCAACATTGTTGGAACCACTATTCCCTCAAACATACCCATTTTTGCTTTCCGAGATAATGTTCTCGACTTCCACACATTCTTCAAGGCTCCCAGAATTTTCGCCCCCTCCCCCACCCTATGATCCACTTCCGCTTCCATGGTTCCATCCGCTGCCAGATCCACTCCCAGATATCTAAAACACTTTACTTCCTCCAGTTTTTCTCCATTCAAACTCACCTCCCAATTGACTTGACCCTCAACCCTACTGTACCTAATAACCTTGCTCTTATTCATATTTACTCTTAACTTTCTTCTTTCACACACTTTACCAAACTCAGTCACCAGCTTCTGCAGTTTCTCACATGAATCAGCCACCAGCGCTGTATCATCAGCGAACAACAACTGATTCACTTCCCAAGCTCTCTCATCTCCAACAGACTTCATACTTGCCCCTCTTTCCAAAACTCTTGCATTCACCTCCCTAACAACCCCATCCATAAACAAATTAAACAACCATGGAGACATCACACACCCCTGCCGCAAACCTACATTCACATATATATATATATATATATATATATATATATATATATATATATATATATATATATATATATATATATATATATATATATATATATCATCATATATATATGTATCATCAGCGAACAACAACTGACTCACTTCCCAAGCTCTCTCATCCCCAACAGACTTCATACTTGCCCCTCTTTCCAAAACTCCTGCATTCACCTCCCTAACAACCCCATCCATAAACAAATTAAACAACCATGGAGACATCACACACCCCTGCCGCAAACCTACATTCACATATATATATATATATATATATATATATATATATATATATATATATATTTGGTAAACATGTGATTGTCGTTTTGGACAATCACATGTTTACCAAATGGCGTCCTAGCTTCGTCTCTTCGATGTATATCAACTGACTTAGTATTTCTATCTTGTCTCCCCTATGATGATGTGATTATTACACGAAAGTGCACTTGGGTACTATTCGTGTTTCATTTTCCCCGTGGACTCATAAGAGTATCTTGATCACGCGCAAAATTGTGATCCTTCCCAATATATATATATATATATATATATATATATATATATATATATATATATATATATATATATATATATATATATATATATATATATATATATATATATAAATATATATATATATATATATATATTCTTTTTTTTTTTTTTTTTTTTTTGCTTTGTCGCTGTTTCCCGCGTTTGCGAGGTAGCGCAAGGAAACAGACGAAAGAAATGGCCCAACCCACCCCCATACACATGTATAAACATACGTCCACACACGCAAATATACATACCTACACAGCTTTCCATGGTTTACCCCAGACGCTTCACATGCCTTGATTCAATCCACTGACAGCACGTCAACCCCCGGTATACCACATCGCTCCAATTCACTCTATTCCTTGCCCTCCTTTCACTCTCCTGCATGTTCAGGCCCCGATCACACAAAATCTTTTTCACTCCATCTTTCCACCTCCAATTTGGTCTCCCTCTTCTCCTCCTTCCCTCCACCTCCGACACATATATCCTCTTGGTCAATCTTTCCTCACTCATTCTCTCCATGTGCCCAAACCATTTCAAAACACCCTCTTCTGCTCTCTCAACCACGCTCTTTTTGTTTCCACACATCTCTCTTACCCTTACGTTACTTACTCGATCAAACCACCTCACACCACACATTGTCCTCAAACATCTCATTTCCAGCACATCCATCCTCCTGCGCACCACTCTATCCATAGCCCACGCTTCGCAACCATACAACATTGTTGGAACCACTATTCCTTCAAACATACCCATTTTTGCTTTCCGAGATAATGTTCTCGACTTCCACACATTCTTCAAGGCTCCCAGAATTTTCGCCCCCTCCCCCACCCTATGATCCACTTCCGCTTCCATGGTTCCATCCGCTGCCAGATCCACTCCCAGATATCTAAAACACTTCACTTCCTCCAGATTTTCTCCATTCAAACTCACCTCCCAATTGACTTGACCCTCAACCCTACTGTACCTAATAACCTTCCTCTTATTCACATTTACTCTTAACTTTCTTCTTTCACACACTTTACCAAACTCAGTCACCAGCTTATGCAGTTTCTCACATGAATCAGCCACCAGCGCTGTATCATCAGCGAACAACAACTGACTCACTTCCCAAGCTCTCTCATCCCCAACAGACTTCATATTTGCCCCTCTTTCCAAAACTCTTGCATTCACCTCCCTAACAACCCCATCCATAAACAAATTAAACAACCATGGAGACATCACACACCCCTGCCGCAAACCTACATTCACTGAGAACCAATCACTTTCCTCTCTTCCTACACGTACATATGCCTTACATCCTCGATAAATATTTATATATATACATATATATATATATATATATATATATATATATATATATATATATATATATATATATATATATATATATACATAGTGTTAATGGAATGGCGTTGATTAGGGCCTCAGTTACCCGTGGAGTCTCAGCTAACATAAAAAATGTTGATATTGTTATCTCGCTATCATGACTAGAGAATCAGGTTGTATTAGATTACCTTGATGCAGAACATGCACAGAGATTGCACACAGAGCTGGCTCCAGGTAGAGAAAGTATAATGCTAACCTTGGGTGAAATTAGCATTTGTGCTAAAAGTGGAGATTTAGAATAGTCATATAATTGGCCAGTTGGAATTACTTTATGATTAAATGACATTATGTTGGGTTTTTAAGATTATCAATTTTTTTTATATTTGCATAATAAAAGAAACTGGATGGAAGTGAAGAGGTGGACTGGTCGCGGTTGCCATTGTCAGTAATGTCTTATTCATTACAAAGAATTTAAAGCTACAGTTGTAGTGGGAGGTGATGCCTCTCCTCTCTAACAGTCATCACGAGTAGCAGTGGCAAGGTGCAAGCAAGTAGTTGAGCACCGAAGAATACTTGACGTTAAGTCCAGCACGTTTTACAGACTTTGCATTATATCGTGTAATGATTGGAATGGCAAAGAACATTGTTTATGTATATCCATTTGAGATCATCAAGTCGTGCTTAAATTGTACCAAAGAATGATTAACAAAAATGTGTCCAGGTGATGAAGCTATACCACTTGGTGTGATATTAGTGTGTGGAAGATCATTTACACAAGTTGTTACGCATGATGGATAAGATGCTCTGAAATGAACTTAAACATAATAGTTATCTAAGGTTTGGTAAGAACTTTGGTAATTTTTTGTGAACCCTCGATGACCAACTGTAGCCACACACAGTATTCCATTATTAAGGTGGAAGAGCGTGTTTTAATCCTGCATCTTCTCAGTTTGTGATTTAAAGGAAACACAAAATAGAGATTCATGGAATTACAGAACTTTCAGCATCACTTCGGCAGAATCTCTTTGTAGTAGTTCAAAAGAAATTACATGACAGGTTCTCCGCTGAACTTAGAAGTAAAATAAATACCCTTTCAGATCTTTAAGCAATGCATCTGACTAAACTCCAAGAAACTTGATGTTACTCAATGTTAAAGCTTTCTTGATCCTTGACGTATGAAGGAGATAGTGTTATTAGACACTTCGAAAGCTATAACAGAGTCTAGTGTATATCTTGGCGTACACGAGAGTATATCTAAGCGACGGTCCACCCCTGTGTCATTCATTCGTTGCAAGATGTGTGATTCATTGGACTTAGTTGAACGAATTTTTCCTAATCAATAGGTCATCATCTTAATACAAAGAAGTTCCTTGTTGGTGATTTTAAACGTCTTGCGAAGATTACTCTTTAGATTCTGTATTGCTAATCTACTTAACGACTTACGAAGACGCGAAGTTTTCCAAAAGGAAATGGGTCACTGAGATCATATACTCGTATGTGACGAAGATACTGAACCAGTGGAAGACCATATCAGAGCAGGTAAAGACTTTCCAACACCAAGTTCAAAGTCACATCGTCCTATTATCGTGGGTATAGCTGGTCATCACCCAAGGTTCATGGTTGACTTTACTGAACCAGTGGAAGACCATATCAGAGCAGGTAAAGACTTTCCAACACCAAGTTCAAAGTCACATCGTCCTATAATCGTGGGTATAGCTGGTCATCACCCAAGGTTCATGGTTGATTTTGCCTGAATTACTAACACATCGTATGACTGTACTCCGAGGAACCTTCTTCTCCGGGGCGAAGCAATGTGGGAGATTTCAGTGAATA
>NC_092292.1:6091166-6093666 GCF_036320965.1 Panulirus ornatus | reverse complement strand
CACACACCCCTGCCGCAAACCTACATTCACTGAGAACCAATCACTTTCCTCTCTTCCTACACGTACACATGCCTTACATCCTCGATAAAAACTTTTCACTGCTTCTAACAACTTGCCTCCCACACCATATATTCTCAACACCTTCCACAGAGCATCTCTATCAACTCTATCATATGCCTTCTCCAGATCCATAAATGCTACATACAAATCCATTTGCTTTTCTAAGTATTTCTCACATACATTCTTCAAAGCAAACACCTGATCCACACATCCTCTACCACTTCTGAAACCACACTGCTCTTCCCCAATCTGATGCTCTGTACATGCCTTCACCCTCTCAATCAATACCCTCCCATATAATTTACCAGGAATACTCAACAAACTTATACCTCTGTAATTTGAGCACTCACTCTTATCCCCTTTGCCTTTGTACAATGACACTATGCACGCATTCCGCCAATCCTCAGGCACCTCACCGTGAGTCATACATACATTAAATAACCTCACCAACCAGTCAACAATACAGTCACCCCCTTTTTTAATAAATTCCACTGCAATACCATCCAAACCTGCTGTCTTGCCGGCTTTCATCTTCCGCAAAGCTTTTACTACCTCTTTTCTGTTTACCAAATCATTTTCCCTAACCCTCTCACATTGCACACCACCTCGACCAAAACACCCTATATCTGCCACTCTATCATCAAACACATTCAACAAACCTTCAAAATACTCACTCCATCTCCTTCTCACATCACCACTACTTGTTATCACCTCCCCATTTGCGCCCTTCACTGAAGTTCCCATTTGCTCCCTTGTCTTACTCACTTTATTTACCTCCTTCCAGAACATCTTTTTATTCTCCCTAAAATTTAATGATACTCTCTCACCCCAACTCTCATTTGAAAATCATACGAGTCTGGGGTGATATTGGGATCTTGAAAAATAACCTTTTCGTCCTTGTCAACTTCTACATTATGGGAAATCACTCTTTATGACATCTTCACATTTTTCATGATAGGAATGCAGTCTTGAGGAATTGTATATTTTCACTGATTATCTATGTCAGATATATAAGTTTTATAGTCATATGAAATGGAAACGAAATAAAAGAAATTAACATTACATTTGGGTTGCGAGTGGAAGCCCAACCTGGAACAACCTTGAAATATATCGCTACAACCAGAGGGTTAAGACCCTCCACAACATCTTGATCACAATGTGAAGTTTTAAGGTTTATGAACTTTGATCCTTACTCAAAACATTTCACCTTAACTCTTCTCATGTACTGAAATGTTTGTAAATTTCGACCCTTCAAACACATAGTTTCTTGTCTCTGAGTTTATACTTCACTTTTAACTCTTATTTCTGTTCTAATAGTCACTTTACCTCCCTAGTTTAAGCGATGTTCACTTTTGCATGTCTAGCAATTTTACGTTTGTGAGGAGGTGTAAACAACTGACCCAACCACTCCACTGTCACCTTACATTATTAGTACGATACCATTTGGTCCTCCTTCTAAAGCTTGCTACTCATTCTTCCTGCCTTACTGTACCTCAGCTTTAATACAGACATCGTTGTATACTCCCTCCCGCTCTGTCACGTGCAGTTATTACTCAGTCTTGCTTCCCCCGGTCCCAAGAGACGCCATTGCTTGTTTTTTATGACAACTTTTCAGAAACCTTAAATTCTTTACTAGAAATGTTGGAAATCTGTTTGGATTTGTGGCTTTTATCATCTATATCTTTTACTCTCCCTTTCTTACTATCTTTTAACCCTGTTCATCGCTCTTTGAGTATCATGGAATTACCCAATATCTCTACTTTTTACTTCAGAGAAAAAATGTTGTATTTTCATTTTTGTGTCCCTGATCCTGCATCAGTCTGTATCAGTTAGCTGGTTCTCTGCTCACCTGGTACATCATCACTTGATAACCTAGAAATGTTACTGTGATCATTCTGTGTACATCATTATTCCTCCCAGTTGTTCCCGTCCTGTACACCATCTTCTCCAGCCCACACACACACATATATGCCTCTTCCGCCATACACAAAATGATGTCCATAGATTAGCCTCACATATCATTTGTTTTCTTACATTCTAAAGGCACAACTCCATCCAGTCTAGAATTCACTCACTCATAATACATGTTGGAAATCTTATCTCTGATAGTTGTTTGTCATGAATGAAATCCCACGGATTCCATTATGCATATTTTCCCTCATGAACAAATTCATTTACTAAAGACTGATCACAATGGAGTATATGTGATATTGTGATTATAAAGTTATCAAAATTCTTCGCATAAACAACAAGTGGTACGTAATGATGTGTCTGATGTTAGGAACCAGTTCTTAGCACAATATCAGGCACTCCTCCGTGATCACGTCCCTTTCTGCTGTACGTTCTCTCGCTCCATCACTTCTCATACACATGTCCAGACCGTATCAACATCCCAGTCTTTACGGCCACACTCACTGCTCTCTCTGTTCCATTTCTCACC
>NC_092292.1:6065927-6091066 GCF_036320965.1 Panulirus ornatus | reverse complement strand
TGAGTGAATTCTAGACTGGATGGAGTTGTGCCTTTAGAATGTAAGGAAACAAATGATATGTGAGGCTGATCAATGGACATCATTTTGTGTGTGGTGGAAGAGGCATATGTGCGTGTGTGGGCTGGAGAAGATGGCGTACAGGACGGGAACAACTGGGAGGAATAATGATGTACACAGAATGATCACAGTAACATTTCTAGGTTATCAAGTGATGATGTACCAGGTGGGCAGAGAACCAGCTAACTGATACAGAGTGATGCAGGATCAGGGAGACAAAAATGAAAATACATTTTTTCTCTGAAGTAAAAAGTAGAGATATTGAGTAATTCCAATGATACTCAAAGAGCGATGAACAGGGTTAAAAGATAGTAAGAAAGGGAGAGTAAAAGATATAGATGATAAAAGCCACAAATCCAAACAGATTTCCAACATTTCTAGTAAAGAATTTAAGGCTTCTGAAAAGTTGTCATAAAAAACAAGCAATGGCGTCTCTTGGGACGGGGGAAGCAAGACTGAGTAATAACTGCATGTGACAGAGCGGGAGGGAGTATAAAACGATGTCTGTATTAAAGCTGAGGTGCAGTAAGGCAGGGAGAATGAGTAGCAAGCTTTAGAAGGAGGACCAAATGGTATCGTACTAATAATGTAAGGTGACAGTGGAGTGGTTAGGTCAGTTGTTTACACTTCCTCACAAACGTAAAATTGCCAGACATACAAAAGTGAACATCGCTTAAACTAGGGAGGTAAAGTGACTATTAGAACAGAAATAAGAGTTAAAAGTGAAGTATTAACTCAGAGACAAGAAAATATGTGTTTGAAGGGTCGAAATTTACAAACATTTCAGTACATGAGAAGAGTTAAGGTGAAATGTTTTGAGTAAGGATCAAAGTTCATAAACCTTAAAACTTCACATTGTGATCAAGATGTTGTGGAGGGTCTTAACCCTCTGGTTGTAGCGATATATTTCAAGGTTGTTCCAGGTTGGGCTTCCACTCGCAACCCAAATGTAATGTTAATTTCTTTTATTTCGTTTCCATTTCGTATGACTATAAAACTTATATATATCTGACGTAGATAATCAGTGAAAATATACGATGCCTCAAGACTGAATTCTTATCCTGAAAGATGTGAGGATTTCGTAAAGAGTGATTTCCCATAATGTAGAAGTTGACAAAGACGAAAAGGTTATTTTTCAATATCCCAATATCATCCCAGACTCGTATGATTTTCATATTGATATGAAATATAGACAATACTGAGAAATCTACACATTTCTGATGATTCACAAATTTAAAAAGAGTATTTCCGCATTTCATGCCGTATATCATTCTATATATATATATATATATATATATATATATATATATATATATATATATATATATATATATATATATATATATATATATATATATATATATATATATATATATATATATATATATTTATATATATATATATATATATATATATATATATATATTTTTTTTTTTTTTATACTTTGTCGCTGTCTCCCGCGTTTGCGAGGTAGCGCAAGGAAACAGACGAAAGAAATGGCCCAACCCACCCCCATACACATGTATATACATACGTCCACACACGCAAATATACATACCTACACAGCTTTCCATGGTTTACCCCGGACGCTTCACATGCCCTGATTCAATCCACTGACAGCACGTCAACCCCGGTATACCAAATCGCTCCAATTCACTCTATTCCTTGCCCTCCTTTCACCCTCCTGCATGTTCAGGCCCCGATCACACAAAATCTTTTTCACTCCATCTTTCCACCTCCAATTTGGTCTCCCTCTTCTCCTTGCTCCCTCCACCTCCGACACATATATCCTCTTGGTCAATCTTTCCTCACTCATCCTCTCCATGTGCCCAAACCACTTCAAAACACCCTCTTCTGCTCTCTCAACCACGCTCTTTTTATTTCCACACATCTCTCTTACCCTTACGTTACTCACTCGATCAAACCACCTCACACCAAACATTGTCCTCAAACATCTCATTTCCAGCACATCCATCCTCCTGCGCACAACTCTATCCATAGCCCACGCCTCGCAACCATACAACATTGTTGGAACCACTATTCCTTCAAACATACCCATTTTTGCTTTCCGAGATAATGTTCTCGACTTCCACACATTCTTCAAGGCCCCCAGAATTTTCGCCCCCTCCCCCACCCTATGATCCACTTCCGCTTCCATGGTTCCATCCGTTGCCAGGTCCACTCCCAGATATCTAAAACACTTCACTTCCTCCAGTTTTTCTCCATTCAAACTCACCTCCCAATTGACTTGATCCTCAACCCTACTGTACCTAATAACCTTGCTCTTATTCACATTTACTCTTAACTTTCTTCTTCCACACACTTTACCAAACTCCGTCACCAGCTTCTGCAGTTTCTCACATGAATCAGCCACCAGCGCTGTATCATCAGCGAACAACAACTGACTCACTTCCCAAGCTCTCTCATCCCCAACAGACTTCATACTTCATATATATATATATATATATATATATATATATATATATATATATATATATATATATATATATATATATGAGCGGGGGGCTGGAAATCCCCCCCTCTCGTTTTTTTTTTAATTTTCCAAAAGAAGGAACAGAGGGGGCCAGGTGAGGATATTCCAAAAAAGGCCCAGTCCTCTGTTCTTAACGCTACCTCGCTAACGCGGGAAATGGCAAATAGTTTAAAAGAAAAAAAGAATATATATATATATATATATATATATATATATATATATATATTCCATTGTCCAATTATGATGTCAAAGTATTAAATGATTTATCGATATTGAGGGATTCTATAGATATATGCAGAGACCCAGTTGTATGGAGAGGCAACATACTGCAGCCAGAGCAGCTGGGCTGTTTACAAACTAAGTTCAGGTGACGACCACCAGGGTGTCAGATGGGAAAATGTTGCTTGTCTTAACACTCAGAGATGATAGATGAGTAAGGAACTGAAGACCATAATCTGCTGCAGACCTAAATACTTAAGTTGAATGAATCCCCACTATGGAGAGAAGTGTATTTCGACGGAAGTTGACTCTAAAGGCTTAAGATGTATGCCATGTATATCTGCTGGGAACAAGCGTCTGCAATATATGACGTAGTTCTGTACTGAGGATAAACCATGTTACGATAAGAAGAGAAATGAGCAAAATATCCATGTTTGTGTCGAGGTGACCAAGAATACTTTTTCTCTTAAAGGGAAAGGCTTCAGTCACTCAGGGAATTCCTCATCGTTTTAACGGTGGAACGTGCTGCCAGCTGCTGCTCTTACCCACCAAGAACGCTGGCAACTGTTTCTGTTAATTACATTGACAAATTTATTTCATGTGTTCGACAAAGGTTACACTGGTGACTGAATGGGCACAATTACCTATAAGAAACATTTGCTCTGGAAATTTGCAATTCATGCAGCGGTACTCACTGTGCTATTTTTTTTTCTTATAAGAGTACAGGTATTTTGTAAACAAAAATGCAAAATAAAAGCTCAGCATTATTATAAAGCCCGGAGGTTTTTGGCAAATCAGGTAATCGTCTCATGTTTGACTATGTACAATGATCCTTATGTTTACAGTCACAGAAACATCTGCTGCGACGTTCGCGGTGGTTTACACACACACACACACACACACACACACACACGGCGTCTGAAAGCCTTCTCAGCACAATTGGAAACATTGCTTTTTAAACGTACCAGTTAACATCTGTGGACATATTTCCCATGCATGTACAGGGTTGATATTGATGTTGTTTCTCTAACCATCGGATATGTGCAGCTTTCATCGTCGTCATTCTCCCCAGGATGTGTTGTTCCTACAAATAAATTTAGCTTCCTTATGTTCTACGTGTGAGTCTGCCAGGGCAACCTGCACAGTTAGATCCCTTCACTAAGCTAAGTCCAATCTAAGCTAGGTTATCATTATCCTTACTATTATAACTTTCATTTATCTTATCATTATCATTATCATTTTGATTATATCATTAACGTTATCATTATAATAATGATGATAGTAATAATGATAGTAATAATAATAATAATGATAATAACAATAATAATAATTATAATAATAATGATAATAATAATATTAATAATAGTAATAATAATAACGATAATAATAATAATAATAATAATAATGATAATAATAATAATTATAATAATAATAATAATAATAATAATAATAATAATAATAATAATAATAATAATAATAATAATAATAATAATATTAATAATAATAATAATAATAATAATAATAATGATAATAATAATATTAATAATGATAATAATAATAATTATAATAATAATGATAATAATGATAATAATGATAATAGTAGTAATAATGATAATGATAGTAATGATAATCGTTAATATTATTAGTTTTGTTATCATTATTATTATCATTACTATTATTATTATTATCATCATTATTATTATTATCATTAATATTATTATTATTATCATATCTATTTATTTTGCTTTGTCGCTGTTTCTCGTGTTTGCGAGGTAGCGCAAGGAAACAGACGAAAGAAATGGCCCAACCCACCCCCATACACATGTATATGCATACACGTCCACACACGCAAATATACATACCTATACATCTCAATGTACACATATATATACACACACAGCCACATACATATATACCCATGCACACAATTCACACTGTCTGCCTTTATTCATTCCCATCGCCACCTCGCCACATTTGGAATACCATCCCTCTCCCCCCTCATGTGTACGAGGTAGCGCTAGTAAAAGACAACAAAGGCCCCATTCGTTCACACTCAGTCTCTAGCTGTCATGCAATAATGCCCGAAACCACAGCTCCCTTTCCACATCCAGGCCCCACACAACATTCCATGGTTTACCCCAGACGCTTCACATGCCCTGATTCAGTCCACTGACAGCACGTCAACCCCGGTATACCACATCGATCCAATTCACTCTATTCCTTGCCCGCCTTTCACCCTCCTGCATGTTCAGGCCCCGATCACTCAAAATCTTTTTCACTCCATCTTTCCACCTCCAATTTGGTCTCCCACTTCTCCTCGTTCCCTCCACCTCCGACACATATATCTTCTTTGTCAATCTTTCCTCACTCATTCTCTCCATGTGCCCAAACCATTTCAAAACACCCTCTTCTGCTCTCTCAACCACGCTCTTTTTATTTCCACACATCTCTCTTACCCTTACATTACTTACTCGATCCAACCACCTCACACCACACATTATCCTCAAACATCTAATTTCCAGCACATCCACCCTCCTGCGCACAACTCTATCCATAGCCCACGCCTCGCAACCATACAACATTGTTGGAACCACTATTCCTTCAAACATACCCATTTTTGCCGTCCGAGATAATGTTCTCGACTTCCAAACATTCTTCAAGGCTCCCAGGATTTTCGCCCCCTCCCCCACCCTATGATTCACTTCCGCTTCCATGGTTCCATCCGCTGCCAGATCCACTCCCAGATATCTAAAACACTTTACTTCCTCCAGTTTTTCTCCATTCAAACTTACCTCCCAATTGACTTGACCCTCAACCCTACTGTACCTAATAACCTTGCTGTTATTCACATTTACTCTTAACTTTCTTCTTTCACACACTTTACCAGACTCAGTCACCAGCTTCTGCAGTTTCTCACATGAATCAGCCACCAGCGCTGTATCATCAGCGAACAACAACTGACTCACTTCCCAAGCTCTCTCATCCACAACAGACTTCATACTTGCCCCTCTTTCTAAAACTCTTGCATTCACCTCCCTAACAACCCCATCCATAAACAAATTAAACAACCATGGAGACATCACACACCCCTGCCGCAAACCTACATTCACTGAGAACCAATCACTTTCCTCTCTTCCTACACGTACACACAGCAAAAAAACTATCGCGCGTTTTTTGTACGAAACAAAATGACGCACCAGACGTGGAATAATGGAACAGTCAACATTTTCCTGTGAGATGGTGGTAGCCCTGATGTCCCTGCCTGTGGGTGTCCTCACCTATCTAATGGCAACGATATATCCTTCCGTATGTAGTACAGTAGATGGGATACGTAAATTGAGCATGTAAATGTAATATTCTGCACAGTAAGGCATATTGCAGTAATCATTATCTCTTGCAAAGTGTCATATTCGTGGTGTAAAATAATATACTACATGGTAACTACGACACCCTGCTTCATACCGGCGGTGATTTATCTGTCTGCTGGTTTAGATTAATCAGCAACCTCACGTAATATGTAGTATCACCTGTGTGACTGATAACAGTATGTCACAAACCTGGCACCACATCATAGTATTTAGTAAACCAACATGAAAAGTAATGACTCTTTTCATGGATCTGCATTAGTTAACTTCCCTTTAACAGTGAAAATCAGATTTCTATATAACATGACCATAGACATGTTGTTGGAGGTTAAGAAAGTAATCTTTGACTGTAAATTTTATTATTTCAATACTTGGTATAACCTCCTCCCGTTGCCAACACTTCATTGAGCCTTCGAGGCATGGATGCCACTAACGTCTGCGTTAAGTTCCTACCAGAAGGGCTTCGTAGATGTTCCCATGCTTGTAAAGCATCATTTACGACTGTAGCACGACATCGATGTTGTCGGTCAGACATGCCTTTCTGCATGGCCGCCCATACGTGCTCTATCGGGTTGAGATCAGGAGATTTTGCAGGATGTGGCGACACTGTTATACGTAGATGGCGAGCACACCACGCCTTTACAACCCTGGTTGTGTGAACTGGGCTGTTATCTTGGACGAGGTAAAATGGCTCCGGCTCTGGAAACAGCATAGCCCCCACTGAAGGTAGCAGGACCTCCTCCAGTATCTCAACGTATCTAGGTCCGGTCAACTGGCCAGGCCCGACATCCACCGACACCAGCACCATGGATCCAACCAAATAGTCCTGCACTGACGCGCCCACTCCTCCTGCTACCCACCACATGTTGTGTCTCGTATCTGGTTATATACAATGTATAAAATTACATAAGACAGTGTGTCTTAATCATATTAGTGCAACTGATGCTGCAATATAGATTAAGATAATAACTAAGTAAATTAAAAAATATTAACTAACTTAATATATAATAATTATTTATTATGATATCACATCGTAAATGGAGATTATTGCTACAGTATTTACATATGCTGTATAAAGTGATCATGATCACTGTTATTCACTTAAAAAATAATGAGTGTGCATAACTAAAATGTAATACTGCAGCACAACAGGACGTTTCAAGCAGCAAACCACTGTGGTGGCCGAGGCACCCTGGTTTCAAAGCACTTCCGGAACGGTTGTTCATGTTGGCCTCACCATAAATTGTCATTATAAAATGGAAAATATGTTATATAGCATAACCTCTGTGTGTGTGTGTGTGTGTGTGTGTGTGTGTGTGTGAGAGAGAGAGAGAGACAGACAGACAGAGAAAGAGCTAACCTGGTGTTAGGATGCCGCCAAACATGTTTGTTTGCAGGGGGACCATCGCTGCACAAGGTTTTTTCATCACAAAAGATGACGTTCTCCCAAAACTGATGTGGCTTGTCCGCATACTCCAACGCATACTCCACCCTGCTCTCCATGTTTGCCTCACTTAACACAGGTTTTGTTGCTGGTATGCGACCACGTAGCCCCTCAGAGTGATGTCTGTTTCGGACAGTTTGAGGCGTGCACTGCAGACCAAGAGTATCCCGAATGTTGCTAGCGGGCGTGAAGGGGGCAGCAGCAATGACAGCTGCTATGGCCTAGGGAAAGGATGACATATTGCAAATATAACATGTGATGTGGTTGTTTACATAACATCAAGTGGTCCAGTATACCTATATATGCAACATCATTACCTGATCATCTTCCGGGGTTGTGCAACGTGGGCGCCCACGCCGATGCCTGTTGTCTGTGTTGCCCAACTCTGCCTGTCGGCGAATCCATCGTGCTACGGTTGACCGGTGAATACCAAGACGTCTCCCAATTTCAGAGTCGCTGTAGCCCTCATTATGAAGCTGTAGAATAGCTTCACGTGTCGCTTGTGAGGTCTCCATGGTAAAATTAGATATACCACAAAAACAACCTTTCGACATTGGCTCGCAGTGAACTATACCCGCGCTGTTTCATTGTTTCAAAAATATATCGCATGTCTCATTACATTTCCTGCATGGACACGAAATGGCGGTGTAAGATAACCTTTATGGACTACCACGAACCCAGATGTGCTATAGAATAATACAATATCAATAGTAAAACATATTCTTCCCAAATTACACCTATACAATATGAAGCTATTGTGTTTACCTCGCATCACATTGAGGTATGCTGCAGCTACCACATGCGAGGGTTGCCGCATATAGCTGTGTGTGTCTCACAGCTATATTACACACACCAATTCAAAAGTAGGGGTTCGTACTGCCTTGTATGATGTAATTTTATTGTTAATGATGTAATGCCGCTCTTGTGGCACGTAACTTACATGGGTCTAGCATAGGACTCTGGAAACCTGTGGCTTCCAGGCACGTATACCAACCCTACCGGCATGGTACAACAGGTAGGTCCGTGATCATTACAGACGTCTTCAGACCCCCTCTGCGCGATAGTTTTTTTGTTGTGTGTACACATGCCTTACAACCTCGATAAAAACTTTTCACTGCTTCTAACAACTTGCCTCCCACACCATATATTCTTAATACCTTCCACAGAGCATTTCTATCAACTCTATCATATGCCTTATCATATGTATATATATATATATATATATATATATATATATATATATATATATATATATATATATATATATATATATATATATATATATACTTTTTTATTTTTTATACTAATCGCGATTTCCCGCGTTAGTGAGGTAGCGTCAAGAACAGAGGACTGAGCCTTTGAGGAAATATCCACACTCAACTCCTCAAGCTGTTCACCAATTTTATTCACAATACTGGGTACCCAACCGTTGCTCCATGAAAATACCTTCAACTATCAAATTTCATACTCCCGCATTCAAGTCATCCATCACTACTACTCGTCCCTTCCATGAAAATTGTGTTTCTACCTTAATCGTCTCGTCCCCTGGTGCATATGCACAAGTAATCACCCACCTCTCGTGATGCACTTTCATTAATATTCTCATCAGTCTGGGGATCAATCCCTTACACTCTTTCACATATTCCCACTCAAACAGCTTCTGGCGACCAATACAACTCTTCGCTCACAGTCACATGACAACATATTGAGTAAAAACATCTGAACAAGAAACGGTACAGCGGCGTCACTTTTGGAAGAGACCGGTGGAGAGCAGCCACACATCGCTCAAGACCTCTGGATCATACTTAACCATATACTCGTTCCCTGAGCCATTTCCATGGACAAGAAGCGAGCAGTCGAGGTAGGGCAAGACGCTATCTTGATCTTGTGCAAAGTCCTTGTTCCAGTCAGTCAGCTTAGGAGCAAGTCACTTATTCTCATTGCCTGACCATCTCAACTACGCTACACATACCTGTTAAGCAGTTTTCCAGGCTAAGCTAAGAACATAACTACGAGGCTTCCCCATCGCCAGTGACACCTACAGCTTTCTTAACCATGGACCAAGAACGTCGTTGTCAAGAGTCGTAAATTCTTCTGTTGAGTCCATAAACTTCTTACGATGGTTGTCAATATCCTCATCAACGGTATACTTCTTTCCCGAGGCCGATAACTTCCTCATTGTCCCTCATTGTGAGTACCACTTTCCCTCATTGCACGGCATCCACTTCCACTCCACCTCACCTCTGCAAAGTCCCCTCCGCAGGATGGCAGACTAAGGTGCGACGCAGAACGCTTAGCAAATACTCTTGAAGCTGTGACAGTGAGGTGATGGTAATATACTTCGGTGACGCTAGCGTAACTGACCGTCTGTACATAACGCAGGAGTTACTCTTGGGAGACGACCCGCAGGTGCGGCATGGGCCACTGTACAGATGCTGTCAATGCTTACTGTAGCCTCAGTGATAAGCAGCCTTGAAAACATCTGCCTTTGAATACAGGAAGTGTACATCGTGTGTGTGTGTGAAGTTGGTGGAACAAGAGGGAAGTTAAGAAATCACACCTGAGATCTTAAACTTCAGCCGATTTTTCTCCATTATTTCTTTCATCCATCTAAACATTTCAACATGTGAACTGTGCAACACATAACCTCCAGGTGAGACACACGCCAGACACACATGCCATCAAGGATCTCCTCACACCAGTCCTCGCTCATTATCATCCAGGTATCTCTCATATAAGCACATGCGTCCTCTTGCTGGATTAATCTGACTCTTTCCACTCTATTCCCACTCCAAGGTTCCTCTACCTCAAACCATGCCTCGCATTAACCTGATATCACCAATTATCTCTTTTAAAGTCGTCTACAACCTCCATCCTCTTATATTCGTCATTCATTACACCCAGATCACACTGGTCACCTCTACCGGCCAGTATCTCTTGTCGAAAGCGGTTGCAGGCACACTGCTTTCATCCGGGGCAACATGCATATTTAGTTGGGAATATTTTCAGAAACTGGAAGTTTTTCAGCCAACCTTGCCAGTTAATAAAAATGACAAGGGTCGCCCAGCTCCCTGAGGCAGACTTCCTGCCTTTCACACGAAAATGGAAGAGGATGTGTGGATGTGGTGTTGACTTTAAAAAATCTGTGAAAAATGTTTACATAAAGAACAAGGTATGCATGTGGTATTCATGGATCTGGATAAAGCATATGAAAGTGTTGATAGAGATGCTTAGTGAATGGTAATGCGAATATATGGTGTTGGAAGGAAAGGTACTAGAATCAGGGAAGAGATTTGTCAAGAGAATAAAGTGTGTGCGCGACAAGGAAGGGAAGAGGTTGAGTGGTGCCCAGTGAAAAGGGGTATGTATCTAGAGTGTTTGATGCACCAATAGCTATTTACTCTGTTTACGGATGGGGTAGTGAGGGAGGTATATTTGTGAGTCAGTTACTGTTTGCAGAAATCCTCTTCAGATGAGGAATCTTTGCTTATTGCAACATCAACAAGTCTGTTACAAGCCTACTGAACTTTTAATCTTTTAATACTGACTAGCACAAGAAACTTTGTAGCTGTTCGACCTAAATATCTACCCGCTAAGCCTTGCCACCATCTTATCCTGAAGCTAACGTCTTCTACTCAGGAGACCTCAATGTACACCACAGGAAATGGCTCCCACACACGGAATGAGTTTCATGGCCGAAATGTAAAAGTAAATTCTCATCATCCCCATCCATTCCATGACCGTCATGATCTCAATATTCAAGACCTGTTTCTGACGTGTCTACCCCAGGTATAGCTACACGAAGTATCTCGCCGACTGGTTTACTTAACCACAAATTTGTAAACGTCTTTTTTAATCCCTGTACTTCTTCCATCACCAACCATCTCTATACCATAATGGCGCTGACTGGACTAACTTACCAAACATCTTTTTCTTCTATTTTCAGTGGTAGGATTTGTGTCTGTGCTCGGGCGATGCTTCTGTCTTTGCTCAGCATGTACCAAGACTTCCTGCTGCGGTGATGGAAGGGACATATACTCTTTCCTTCTAAGATCATCTTATTCCTGCGGTCGAGCCGCTTGATCTTACAGCTATTCTTATACCATCCAGAAGGATGGCTTTATATGATGAATAACCTGGGCAGAACACTGAGAGTTTTGTGTCTTGATCTTGAGCTTATTCTCACACTGGCCTGGTCTCATACAGAGGTAAAGCGTCGGTGCTGGGGAACACGAATACACTGAAGAATGATTACACCAGAGAGAGAGAGAGAGAGAGAGAGAGAGAGAGAGAGAGAGAGAGAGAGAGAGAGAGAGAGAGAGAGAGAGAGAGAGAGAGGAGGATAATGTAGGTGTGGGGA
Source organism: Panulirus ornatus (assembly GCF_036320965.1). Taxonomy (NCBI): domain Eukaryota; kingdom Metazoa; phylum Arthropoda; class Malacostraca; order Decapoda; family Palinuridae; genus Panulirus; species Panulirus ornatus. The sequence continues at coordinate 6,079,127 of NC_092292.1, read as the reverse complement.
GGATATTGTAAGTAGCTGGTTTATCTTTGGAAATATTCTACTTCTTAACCTATTATCAACCAGCTTCTCCGTCAACCCTGGGGATTACATAATGAGGAAATTAAGCGTAGTTATAACGTAATAGATCTTCATTGCGGAGAGAAGCCAAGCTAAAGTCGGTAAGGGTCACCTCCCGTACTGACCTTCAAGTTCTTTATCCCGTACGTACGTAATCACTTTTCCATTCTTTCCCATTTAAGGTTCAAACCTCCGATCAGTACAACACTCTCGAGAGTACAATACCTTCAAACATACCCATATCTTCACCATGATGGTGATCTGTCCTTACAAACAATACTCAGTGCATCCTGGACCATAGACCCTCTACAGTACCTTAACTAGATCAACTGACTATTTCGTGAGGTTATGAGAATGGTTTGGAGACAGAAAGTTAACACTAATATCTAAATAAAGATTATACATAAGCTGCGTTTTAAATTACCTCATTTGATCATAAAAGTGAACGATGATTAAGGTAAACCAATCATCTGCTCACAATATCTTGTAGTGAATCACCTTCGTGTCCAGAGAACAATAGGTCAAGCCAAGGTGTGGATGAGAGTGTGGCAACACCGAGGACACTGGTGCTGCCCACATTAGCTCAACCCTTCACCATTCACGGGTATGGAGGTGCCATTAGCAGGATCATTAATGTGTCCTGCTTGCCATGGTTTGTACAGTTCATGTTTCCTGACACCGTTAAGTACGGTGCAGCTGGAAATGATACAAAATTATGCTCCTCTGTATTTCACTGGCATCTGATGTAGGTTTTAGTCAATATACTTCTAATCTCGGATTGATATCTAAACGTCTACCAATTTCAAGATGATATCCCACAATGGTTAGTTTATTGTTGATATCTTCATGATAACTGTCATGTATTCTTGATATCTTCATGATAACTGTCATGTATTCTTGATATCTTCATGATAACTGTCATGTATTCTTGATATCTTCGTGATAACTGTCATGTATTCTTGATATCTTCATGATAACTGTCATGTATTTTTGATATCTTCATGATAACTGTCATGTATTCTTAATATCTTCGTGATAACTTTCATGTATTCTTGATATCTTCTTGATAACTGTCATGTATGCTTGATATCGTTGGTGATAGCTGTGATGTATGCTTGATATCGTTGGTGACAACTGTGATGTATGCTTGATATCGTTGGTGATAACTGTCATGTATGCTTGATATCGTTGATGATAACTGTGATGTATGCTTGATATCGTTGGTGATAACTGTCGATGTATGCTTGATATCGTTGGTGATAACTGTGATGTATGCTTGATATCGTTGGTGATAACTGTCATGTATGCTTGATATCGTTGGTGATAACTGTGATGTATGCTTGATATCGTTGGTGATAACTGTGATGTATGCTTGATATCGTTGGTGATAACTGTCATGTATGCTTGATATCGTTGGTGATAACTGTCATGTATGCTTGATATCGTTGGTACAGTGGTGAGAGTGAGGGAGGCGCTATCACTATGAGAAGAATGAGGGGTATCATGGGTACTGTGGTAAGAATGAGGGAGGTATTGGTATTGGTACGATAAGAGTGAGTACCGTACTGGAGATAGACAGGAGTAGAATGAACGAAAAACATAATCTTTTATATCTTATTGATCATGCCATATGATCATAAATATTTTTCTCCGGTACAAAAAAAAAAAATCCTTTCTAGTAAAAGAAATATATTTTTTCTGTTTTCCACTATAACTGTAGATTATCATAATCTTCCAGTATGAGAGAGGTTAATATTCAGGGTCCATCAACCTGTGATCCAGCAATGACCTTCAGTTTGCTGATGACGGTATGGAGAGAAGGCCTGGCTTGGGGATCGCTTCTCCTCGTCTCATCCTGGAGCGCCAGCAGGCCAGACCATATCTTGTCGTCCTCCTGAACCATGTTCACTACGTCCTCAATGACGAAACTAAATGAATAAACGTCGCTTGCTGGTGTAAGACGTTCTCTTGCTGTTACCTCCGGTGCATACCAGGGGCAGCCCCAGCCGCCGCCGCTCAACCTGAGGACGTCTCCTATCTTTTTGGTGAGGCCATAATCAATGATGTGGATATCGAGGTCCTGGGAAACACCCACAGTTATGTTGTCCGACTTGAGGTCATTGTGGACGAAGCCTTTGTCGTGGATTTCCTGCAGTTTTTCTGCCACGATGACGAGAGACTCAATCAGTTGCTGCTGTGTGCATTTCTGGATGTAATGCCCGAAAGTCTCGCCTGTGTAGGTCATGATCACTCTGGCGGGTTTCAGGCTCATTCCATACACCTCGGGGGCTCCTCCAGCGCCTGCCAGTTCACGATGAATCCTTACTTCTTTCAGCAATAATGCGATGTTCTCTCTGTTCAGGTAAGTCTTCATCACCATGAACTGGCCATTGAAAAGCACCAGTTCTACTCTCCCGCTGCCGCCCTCACCCAACAACTTGAGGCGATCCAGTGCATCGACCCTGGGTTTGATGAGGAGATCATGTTCCCCACCTCGCAGATATTGTATGTATCCTTTGCTCTCGTCGTCGTCACAGACAGAAGCGGAGCTAAGCAGGTCGAAGTCGGCAGTGGAGAGTGAGAAGGTGGATGTGTGTGACTGACCATCCACGAGAAGGGTGGTAGAGTGTCTGGTCTGCACCAGGAGCAGCTCCTCGTCGACCCAGTCGGTGAATCGTGACTGTGTGGTCATATTGAGGAATATGAAAAACTTGACGCCTGCACTTACGAAGTAAACTTTCATATCCTTGAAGCATTAATAATATAGTGAAGGCTGTACCTCCCTGAATTATAGTGAATATCAGCAAGTAGTGAAGATGAGGGAAGTTGGTCCTTGGTGTCAGCGAGGAGTGGGGGAAGGTGGGGGGGGGGTTAGCATTTAAGACGAAGGTTGCTGTGAAGGCCCGCGTGTAATGAAGATTGCCTTTGACTTGACATTACAATTTTTTTTAAGATAAGGAAGTGGGAAGGATAGAGGGACTAGTGTAAATTAGGAAGCTTGCTGTGAAAACCCGTCTTTAATGAAGATTGCCTCTGACCTGACATAATAAGTTTTCTTTTTAGATAAGGGTGTGGGAAGGATAGAGGGAATAGTGTAAATTAGGATGAAATGAATCTGGCTTTTCGTCTCACCCTTTCGGGTCAAAATATCAAAAGATGGCAGTATCAAAGGTGTCTGAGGTTGAGAGTGTAGTAAAGATATATGTGTGGTAAAGATGAGGGTGTTGAAACTCATAGTGTGTAGTGAAGATGGCGCATGACATGATTTGTAAGGGTTAAGTGAAAGGCTTATGCGACCAGTTTTACTGAGGGCATAGTGAAAATGAAGCTTATGGCATGATATTGAAGTAATCCATTAGACTCGAGATAAAAGGTCAGCGTTATTAACAGTGTAGTAACGATAAGGCTGTGACGATGAAAGGCTAGTGTAGGTGAGATAGTAGGAAAGATGAGGGATTAGAGAAGATGTGTTGTGAAGATGAAGGGATAATGTAGGTGATACTGTAAAGTAGTGCGGGTGTAGCGAAGATGAGGGTGTAGTGAAGATAAGCAAATTGTGAAGATGAAGAGCTAATGTAGTTGAGAGTAAATAAAAGATGAGAGTGTAGTGAAAATATATGTATTATGAAGATGAAAGGCTAGTATAGGTGATGAGGGTGTATTGAACCTCTCTTCCTACACGTACGCATGCCTTACATCCTCGATAGAAACTTTTCACTGCTTCTAACAACTTGCCTCCCACACCATATATTCTTTATACCTTCCACAGAGCATCTCTATCAACTCTATCATATGCCTTCTCCAGATCCGTAAATGCTGCATACAAATCCATATGCTTTTCTAAGTATTTCTCACATACATTCTTCAAAGCAAACACCTGATCCACACATCCTCTACCACTTCTGAAACCACACTGCTCTTCCCCAATCTGATGCTCTGTACATGCCTTCACCCTCTCAATCAATACCCTCCCATATAGTTTACCAGGAATACTCAACAAACTTATACCTCTGTAATTTGAGCACTCACTCTTATCCCCTTTGCCTTTGTACAGTGGCACTATGCAAGCATTCCGCCAATCCTCAGGCACCTCACCATGAATCATACATACATTGAATAACCTTACCAATCAGTCAACAATACAGTCATCCCCTTTTTTAATGAATTCCACTGCAATACCATCCAAACCTGCTGCCTTGCCGGCTTTCATCTTCCGCAAAGCTTTTACTACCTGTTCTCTGTTTACCAAATCATTTTCCCTAACCCTCTCTGCACACCACCTCGACCAAAACACCCTATATCTCTCACTCTATCATCAAATACATTCAACAAACCTTCAAAATACTCACTCAATCTCCTTCTCACAGCACCACTACTTGTTATCACCTCCTCATTTGCCCCCTTCACTGAAGTCCCCAGTTGCTCCCTTGTCTTACGCACTTTATTTACCTCCTTCCAAAACATCTTTTTATTTTCCCTAAAATTTAATGATACTCTCTCACCCCAACTCTCATTTGTCTTCTTTTTCACCTCTTGCACTTTTCTCTGACCTCCTGCCTCTTTCTTTTATACATCTCCCACTCATTTGCATTTTTTCTCTGCAAAAATCGTCCAAATGCCTCTCTCTTCTCTTTCACTAACAATCTTACTACTTCATCCCACCACTCGCTACCCTTTCTAATCAATCCACCTCCCACGCTTCTCATGCTACAAGCATCTTTTGCGCAAGCCATCACTGCTTCCCTAAATACATCCCATTCCTTCCCCTACTCCCCTTACCTCCTTTGTCCTCACCTTTTTCCATTCTGTACTCAGTCTCTCCTGGTACTTCCTCAAACAAGTCTCCTTCCCAAGCTCACTTACTTTCACCACTCTCTTCACCTCAACATTCTCTCTTCTTTTCTGAAAACCCCTACAAATCTTCACCTTCGCCTCCACAAGATAATGATCAGACATCCCTCCAGTTGCACCTCTCAGAACATTAACATCCAAATGTCTCTCTTTCGCGGGCCAATCAATTAACACGTAATCCAATAATGCTCTCTGGCCATCTCTCCTACTTGCATACGTATACTTATGTATATCTCGCTTTTTAAACCAGGTATTTCCAATGATCAGTCCTTTATTTATATATATATATATATATATATATATATATATATATATATATATATATATATATATATATATATATATATATATATATATATATATATATATATATTTATTATACTTATTTATTATACTTTGTCGCTGTCTCCCGCGTTTGCGAGGTAGCGCAAGGAAACAGACGAAAGAAATGGCCCAACCCCCCCCCCCCATACACATGTATATACATACGTCCACACACGCAAATATACATACCTACACAGCTTTCCATGGTTTACCCCAGACGCTTCACATGCCCTGCTTCAATCCACTGACAGCACGTCAACCCCGGTATACCACATCGCTCCAATTCACTCTATTCCTTGCCCTCCTTTCACCCTCCTGCATGTTCAGGCCCCGATCACACAAAATCTTTTTCACTCCATCTTTCCACCTCCAATTTGGTCTCCCTCTTCTCCTTGTTCCCTCCACCTCCGACACATATATCCTCTTGGTCAATCTTTCCTCACTCATCCTCTCCATGTGCCCAAACCACTTCAAAACACCCTCTTCTGCTCTCTCAACCACGCTCTTTTTATTTCCACACATCTCTCTTACCCTTACGTTACTCACTCGATCAAACCACCTCACACCACACATTGTCCTCAAACATCTCATTTCCAGCACATCCATCCTCCTGGGCACAACTCTATCCATAGCCCACGCCTCGCAACCATACAACATTGTTGGAACCACTATTCCTTCAAACATACCCATTTTTGCTTTCCGAGATAATGTTCTCGACTTCCACACATTCTTCAAGGCCCCCAGGATTTTCGCCCCCTCTCCCCCACCCTATGATCCACTTCCGCTTCCATGGTTCCATCCGCTGCCAGATCCACTCTCAGATATCTAAAACACTTCACTTCCTCCAGTTTTTCTCCATTCAAACTCACCTCCCAATTGACTTGACCCTCAACCCTACTGTACCTAATAACCTTGCTTTTATTCACATTTACTCTTAACTTTCTTCTTCCACACACTTTTCCAAACTCAGTCACCAGCTTCTGCAGTTTCTCACATGAATCAGCCACCAGCGCTGTATCATCAGCGAACAACAACTGACTCACTTCCCAAGCTCTCTCATCCCCAACAGACTTCATACTTGCCCCTCTTTCCAAAACTCTTGCATTTACCTCCCTAACAACCCCATCCATAAACAAATTAAACAACCATGGAGACATCACACACCCCTGCCGCAAACCTACATTCACTGAGAACCAATCACTTTCCTCTCTTCCTACACGTACACATGCCTTACATCCTCGATAAAAACTTTTCACTGCTTCTAACAACTTTCCTCCCACACCATATATTCTTAATACCTTCCACAGAGCATCTCTATCAACTCTATCATATGCCTTCTCCAGATCCATAAATGCTACATACAAATCCATTTGCTTTTCTAAGTATTTCTCACATACATTCTTCAAACAAACACCTGATCCACACATCCTCTACCACTTCTGAAACCACACTGCTCTTCGCCAATCTGATCCTCTGTACATGCCTTCACCCTCTCAATCAGTACCCTCCCATATAATTTACCAGGAATACTCAACAAACTTATACCTCTGTAATTTGAGCACTCACTCTTATCCCCTTTGCCTTTGTACAATGGCACTATGCACGCATTCCGCCAATCCTCAGGCACCTCACCATGAGTCATACATACATTAAATAACCTTACCAACCAGTCAGCAATACAGTCACCCCCTTTTTTTAATAAATTCCACTGCAATACCATCCAAACCCGCTGCCTTGCCGGCTTTCATCTTCTGCAAAGCTTTCACTACCTCTTCTCTGTTTACCAAATCATTTTCCCTAACCCTCTCACTTTGCACACCACCTCGACCAAAACACCCTATATCTGCCACTCTATCATCAAACACATTCAACAAACCTTCAAAATACTCACTCCATCTCCTTCTCACATCACCACTACTTGTTATCACCTCCCCACTTGCGCCCTTCACCGAAGTTCCCATTTGCTCCCTTGTCTTACGCACTTTATTTACCTCCTTCCAGAACATCTTGTTATTCTCCCTAAAATTTAATGATACTCTCTCACCCCAACTCTCATTTGCCCTTTTTTTCACCTCTTGCACCTTTCTCTTGACCTCCTGTCTCTTTCTTTTATACATCTCCCACTCAATTGCATTTTTCCCCTGCAAAAATCGTCCAAATGCCTCTCTCTTCTCTTTCACTAATACTCTTACTTCTTCATCCCACCACTCACTACCCTTTCTAATCAACCCACCTCCCACTCTTCTCATGCCACAAGCATCTTTTGCGCAATCCATCACTGCTTCCCTAAATACATCCCATTCCTCCCCCACTCCCCTTACTTCCATTGTTCTCACCTTTTTCCATTCTGTACTCAGTCTCTCCTGGTACTTCCTCACACTGGTCTCCTTCTCAAACTCACTTACTCTCACCACCCTCTTCACCCCAACATTCACTCTTCTTTTCTGAAAACCCATACAAATCTTCACCTTAGCCTCCACAAGATAATGATCAGACATCCGTCCAGTTGCACCTCTCAGCACATTAACATCCAAAAGTCTCTCTTTCGCACGCCTGTCAATTAACACGTAATCCAATAACGCTCTCTGGCCATCTCTCCTACTTACATAAGTATACTTATGTATATCTCGCTTTTTAAACCAGGTATTCCCAATCATCAGTCCTTTTTCAGCACATAAATCTACAAGCTCTTCACCATTTCCATTTACAACACTGAACACCCCATGTATACCAATTATTCCCTCAACTGCCACATTACTCACCTTTGCATTCAAATCACCCATCACTATGACCCGGTCTCGTGCATCAAAACCACTAACACACTCATTCAGCTGCTCCCAAAACACTTGCCTCTCTTGATCTTTCTTCTCATGCCCAGGTGCATATGCACCAATAATCACCCACCTCTCTCCATCAACTTTCAGTTTTACCCATATTAATCGAGAATTTACTTTCTTACACTCTATCACATACTCCCACAACTCCTGTTTCAGGAATATTGCTACTCCTTCCCTTGCTCTTGTCCTCTCACTAACCCCTGACTTTACTCCCCAGACATTCCCAAACCACTCTTGCCCTTTACCCTTGAGCTTCGTTTCACTCAGAGCCAAAACATCCAGGTTCCTTTCCTCAAACATACTACCTATCTCTCCTTTTTTCACATCTTGGTTACATCCACACACATTTAGGCACCCCACTCTGAGCCTTCGAGGAGGATGAGCACTCCCCGCGTGACTCCTTCTTCTGTTTCCCATTTTAGAAAGTTAATACAAGGAGGGGAGGATTTCTGACCCCCCACTCCCGTCCCCTCTAGTCGCTTTCTACGACACGCGAGGAATACGTGGGAAGTATTCTTTCACCCCTATCCCCAGGGATAATATACATATATATATACATATACACATACACAAGCATACACATACATACGTACATATACACACACACACACATACATATATATACATATGAGAAATGTAAGAAACAATTTAAAAAACTGAAACTTCTAGCTTGAAATGAATGAAAAAAAAGAATGTCACATAATGGTTCAACCTCTGGCTATGGAAATATATACATATATATATATATATATATATATATATATATATATATATATATATATATATATATATATATATATATATATATATATATATATATATATATATATATATACATACATATATATCCCTGGGGATAGGGGATTAAGAATACTTACCACGTATTCCCTGCGTGTCGTAGAAGGCGACTAAAAGGGGAGGGAGTGGGGGGCTGGAAATCCTCCCCTCTCGTCTTTTTTTTTTTTCCAAAAGAAGGAACAGAGGGGGCCAGGTGAGGATATTCCAAAAAAGGCCCAGTCCTCTGTTCTTAACGCTACCTCGCTAATGCGGGAAATGGCGAATAGTATGAAAGAAAAGAAAAGATATACATATATATATATATATATATATATATATATATATATATATGTATATATATATATATATATATATATACATATATATATTTGTCGCTGTCTCCCGCGTTTGCGAGATAGCGCAAGGAAACAGACGAAAGAAATGGCCCAACCCACCCCCATACACATGTATATACATACGTCCACACACGCAAATATACATACCTACACAGCTTTCCATGGTTTACCCCAGACGCTTCACATGCCCTGATTCAATCCACTGACAGCACGTCAACCCCGGTATACCACATCGATCCAATTCACTCTATTCCTTGCCCTCCTTTCACCCTCCTGCATGTTCAGGCCCCGATCACACAAAATCTTTTTCACTCCATCTTTCCACCTCCAATTTGGTCTCCCACTTCTCCTCGTTCCCTCCACCTCCGACACATATATCCTCTTGGTCAATCTTTCCTCACTCATTCTCTCCATGTACCCAAACCATTTCAAAACACCCTCTTCTACTCTCTCAACCACGCTCTTTTTATTTCCACACATATCTCTTACCCTTACGTTACTTAATCGATCCAACCACCTCACACCACACATTATCCTCAAACATCTCATTTCCAGCACATCCATCCTCCTGGGCACAACTCTATCCATAGTCCACGCCTCGCAACCATTCAACATTGTTGGAACCACTATTCCTTCAAACATACCCATTTTTGCTTTCCGAGATAATGTTCTCGACTTCTACACATTCTTCAAGGCTCCCAGGATTTTCGCCCCCTCCCCCACCCTATGATCCACTTCCGCTTCCATGGTTCCATCCGCTGCCAGATCCACTCCCAGATATCTAAAACATTTTACTTCCTCCAGTTTTGCTCCATTCAAACTTACCTCCCAATTGACTTGACCCTCAACCCTACTGTACCTAATTACCTTGCTCTTATTCACATTTACTCTTAACTTTCTTCTTTCACACACTTTACCAAACTCAGTCACCAGCTTCTGCAGTTTCTCACATGAATCAGCCACCAGCGCTGTATCATCAGAGAACAACAACTGACTCACTTCCCAAGCTCTCTCATCCCCAACAGACTTCATACTTGCCCCTCTTTCCAAAACTCTTGCATTCACCTCCCTAACAAACCCCATCCATAAACAAATTAAACAACCTTGGAGACATCACACACCCCTGCCGCAAACCTACATTCACTGAGAACCAATCATTTTCCTCTTTTCCTACACGAACACATGCCTTACATCCTCGATAACAACTTTTCACTGTTTCTAACAACTAGCCTCCCACACCATATATTCGTAATACCTTCCACAGAGCATCTCTATCAACTCTATCATATGCCTTCTCCAGATCCATAAATGCTACATACAAATCCATTTGCTTTTCTAAGTATTTCTCACATACATTCTTCAAAGCAAACACCTGATCCACACATCCTCAACCACTTCTGAAACCACACTGCTCTTCCCCAATCTGATGCTCTGTACATGCCTTCACCCTCTCAATCAATATCCTCCTATATAATTTACCAGGAATACTCAACAAACTTATACCTCTGTAATTTGAGCACTCACTCTTATCCCCTTTGCCTTTGCACAATGGCACTATGCACGCATTCCGCCAATCCTCAGGCACCTCACCATGAGTCATACATACATTAAATATCCTTACCAACCAGTCAATAATACAGTCACCCCCTTTTTTAATAAATTCCACTGCAATACCATCCAAACCTGCTGCCTTGCTGGCTTTCATCTTACGCAAAGCTTTTACTACCTCTTCTCTGTTTACCAAATCATTTTCCCTAACCCTCTCACTTTCCACACCACCTCGACCAAAACACCCTATATTTGCCACTCTATCATCAAACACATTCGACAAACCTTCAAAATACTCACTCCATATCCTTCTCACATCACCACTACTTGTTATCACCTCCCTATTTGCGCCCTTCACTGAAGTTCCCATTTGCTCCCCTGTCTTACGCACTTTATTTACCTCCTTCCAGAACATCTTTTTATTCTCCCTAAAATCTAATGATACTCTCTCACCCCAACTCTCATTTGCCCTCTTTTTCACCTCTTGCACCTTTCCCTTGACGTCCTGTCTCTTTCTTTTATACATCTCCCACTCAATTGCATTTTTTCCCTGCAAAAATCGTCCAAACATATATATAAATATATTTTTTTTTTTCAAACTATTCTCCATTTCCCGCGTTAGCAAGGTAGCGTTAAGAACAGAGGACTGGGCCTCTGAGGGAAAATCCTCACCTGGCCCCCTTCTCTCTTCCTTCTTTTGGAAAACTAAAGAAAAAAAAAAGAGGGGAGGATTTCCAGCCCCCCGCTCCCTCCCCTTTTAGTCGCCTTCTACGACACGCAGGGAATACGTGGGAAGTATTCTTTCTCCCCAATCCCCAGGGGATTATATATTATATAAATATATATATATATATATATATATATATATATATATATATATTTTTTTTTTTTTTTCATACTATTCGCCGTTTCCCGCGATAGCGAGGTAGCGTTAAGAACAGAGGATTGGGCCTTATTTGGAATATCCTCACCTGGCCCCCTCTGTTCCTTCTTTTGAAAAAAAAAAAAAAAAAAAGAGAGGGGAGGATTTCCAGCCCCCCGCTCCCTCCCCTTTTAGTCGCCTTCTACGACACGCAGGGAATACGTGGGAAGTATTCTTAATCCCCTATCCCCAGGGATATATATATATATATATATATATATATATGTATATATATATATATATATATACTTATATATATATATACACATATATATATATACATATATATATATTTTTTTTCTTTTTTTTTCCGCTGTCTCCCACGTTTGCGAGGTAGCGCAAGGAAACAGACGAAAGAAATGGCCCAACCCAACCCCATACACATGTATATACATACGTCCACACACGCAAATATACATACCTACACAGCTTTCCATGGTTTACCCCAGACGCTTCACATGCCCTGATTCAATCCACTGACAGCACGTCATATATATATATATATATATATATATATATATATATATATATATATATATATATATATATATATATATATATATATATATATATATATATATATATATATATATATAGTAGTCATAACAATGTTTTGTGGGTGTGACTCTTAGGCCCTGAATATGAAAGAACAGTTGAAGGTAGATGTGTTGAAAATGAGAATAATACGTGGTGTGAAGGAAGTTGGATATGTAAGGAATGAAAACAAGAGAGTTTTGGTAGTAAGTGTAGTATGAAAGATGAAGGTGACCAGGGAGTGCTGAAATGATGTGCGTATGGAGTGGATGAGTAAAGAAATGCTGACTGAAAAGATCTCTGTCTCAGAAGTGAAGGGAGAGGGGTAGGCCAAGAAGGAAAAGGAATGATGGAGTGAAAGATTCTTTAGGGTACCAGGACTAGGACATTCAGGAAAGTGAGTAACATGCATAGGACAAATTACGTTAGATCAATGTGGTGTACGAGGGGTGAATCAGGGGATACGATGAGCTAGATAATGGCTGTGGATGTGTATGAATTCATGCTATTTTCCATCGTTTCATAATGCTACCTCACTATGGGTGAAGCAGTTGTGTAGAAATATACATAAATAATGAGATTTGTACAACGGAAGCTCACCTTAATTACATAATGAATAGCTATCATTACATCCAGTCTTATTAAGTTTAGTGATGAACTCTTTGTCTTTTAGGTGTTTTCTGTACCGACTGTAGGCAAAGTTAGAAGGCCTGTACTTAACTTACAGTGGATTATTTTAAAGATTATATCTACCATTTGGTTAGGCATGATTATAAAATATTTTGACGACTGACATACAGAACTGTATCTGTTAGATTCAACTAGAGTTTGACGTATTCATTGATTGATCTTTGAGACACCTGTTGATATCTTGAGAATAAGTAGTTAATAATCTTTGAAGCTATCTTTATTATATTTTTTTTCTTTGTAGTAAAATTTAGTACAAAAAGGTTACCTAGTCATAAGGAAACTCAGTGCCTTATAATAGTCAGTT
>NC_092292.1:6049379-6065827 GCF_036320965.1 Panulirus ornatus | reverse complement strand
TAACTTGTGGTAAATACTGGTGGTCAGCGGGGGTTGTGTGAGGTGCAGATGTTAACTTGTGGTAAATACTGGTGGTCGGCGGGGTTGTGTGAGGTGCAGATGTTAACTTGTGGTAAATACTGGTGGTCAGCGGAGGGTTGTGTGAGGTGCAGATGTTAACTTGTGGTAAATACTGGTGGTCAGCGGGGGTTGTGTGAGGTATTCAGTTTGTGTAAGGTCAGTGAGCGTCTCTCTCCTCCCCGCTCTGATGCTCATCTCCCCTTACTGAGTCTCTCCCCTGACATTCATGTACTGTCATCCTCCCCTCCTGACATCCCATTACTATATCTCTTATTGACCTTCCCTCACTGTCTCTCACAACTGACCTTCCATCATTGTCTCTCTTTCCTCACCCCCATTCTTAGTGTTACTCTCCGGCATTACCCCCCCCCACCACCACCACCACCACTACATACACACACACACACACACACACACACACACACACACACACCCGCTTGTCCTCTTCCCTTACCGAATCATTTCCCTCACCTCACCCTACTGTCTTTTATCCCCAACCTTCCCTCATTGCATTTCTTCCCTCACCTCCCCTAATTCCCTCTTAACCCTGACCTTCCCCAACTGTCTCTCTCTCCCATCATCTCTTCTTACCGTCTATCTAAACGTTCCCTTCCTAAGCCATCCCTTGATTCCTATCTCCCCTGACCTTGTCCCGCTGACTTCCCACAGCTTGCCCGATCTCCTCACCTCCCTGCACTCCCTCCTGTACCCATATCTCCCTCCTGACGTCTCTCACCTCCATAAGGGGTTTATTCTCTTTCTCTGACACACTCTTCCCCTCACCATCATGTGCTCTCTCTCTCTCTCTCTCTCTCTCTCTCTCTCTCTCTCTCTCTCTCTCTCTCTCTCTCTCTCTCTCTCTCTCTCTCTCTCTCTCTCTCTCTCTCTCTCTCTCTCTCTCTCTCTCTCTCTCTCTCCCTACCAGAATTTACCGTCACATTTAGAGAAGTACTAACACTGATAAGTTGGAGACTAATATATGTTCAGCTCCTAATCATGTCTATCCTCGAGTAATTAGAAATACCAAATATGAAATTACCAGACCATTAACCCTTGTTCTCAGTAGTTCTCACCATGATGGAGTTCCGTAGAACTGGAAACTGCCTGACGTTACCTTTGTATTGAAATAGGGACGCTGTGAAGTGAGTGACAGTTACCATCCTGTTTGCCTCACACCAGTTACATGTAAGCTTCTGGAGCCGATTATTAGAGATATGATCGTAGCTTACTTGAACAACACAGTCTGATCAATAATACACAGCATGGACTCAGAAGGCAAAGGTCATGCCTTATCAACCTTTATGAATTTTATCATAAGATACCCAATACTTCCGGTTATATTTTTGCTCCTAAAGATTACTGAACGAAGCTTTTCACGATATATTGATGCTGAAGATCAGAGCCTTGGAGATTACTGATGCACAGGAAACTGTATAGAAGCCTGGCTACATAATGAGGAAACAGAAAGTCTTGATGTATAAGTCATCGCAGTGGTCACCTGTTACTTGTAGGGTCTCGCACGGGTCCTTCTTGGGACGTATACTTTCCATCATCTATATCAGTGACACTGGTGTTGGGCTGAATAACTTAGTGTCTAAATCTGTTGATGTTACAATGTTCGGCAATGCCATATCAACCTAAGATGATAAGCTAAAATTACAAGTGCATCTGAATCAAACAGCTGAATGGTGTAGAAAATGGTAAATGGCTTTTAACGTCAATAAATATCAGCTTCTGCAGTTACGATACCTCAACAAGAAATTAGAATATTAAATGATGGACCGCAAGACCTTTCTCCAACAACTTCAAATTCTCCCAGCATTGTAACGAATCTGCCATATATAACAAATATGATGTTATGATTTATCAACAGAAACCTTACGAGCAAACACGAGGATGTAGTATTGCCACTATACTTAAGTCTTGTAAACTTCACATCATCCCCCTCGCCTCCGTCTCACCTAGGTAAAGATAATCTTAGACTGGAAGCAGCTCAGCGAAGAGCAACTAAACTGATTCCTTCCCTACGTAATATACCATATGAGGACAGACTGAGAGAACTGAACTTGATTTCTTTAGGCAAGTCTCAGCAGAATTGTTTAAATTGTTCAAAAGGATTCATCCTGTTGATATGAAGCATTTCTTTGAGGTCAAACCCGTGCTGCCAGCAAGAGAAAATTGACGAAAACTTAGAGGTCACTAAATTAATCTGGACTGCAAGAAATATTTCTTCACCAACATCACTATTGACATGCGGAATAATACTGTTCATATGTTCAAAATCAAGCTAATCATCACATGTTACTTTGCGGTATTGAATAATGTTTTACCTAATGATCATAATGAAGGAGTATATTACACAACCTCCTCAACGACTAATCTCACCTTAAGCATACAGCGGTAGCGTACCAACACTGATTAACCTCTGCAGCCTCTCTCTCTCTCTCTCTCTCTCTCTCTCTCTCTCTCTCTCTCTCTCTCTCTCTCTCTCTCTCTCTCTCTCTCTCTCTCTCTCTCTCTCTCTCTCTCTCTCTCTCTCTCTCGTTGTCTCTATCCCATCTCCTTGTTCTTACAGTCTCTCTGCCTCACCTACCTGACTATCTTACAACATTTGTGTCCTCCTACTGTCTCCTACCCTCACTCTCTATTACTTTTTCTTTTACATTACATTACCATGATATCTCCAATCACTCATCTCCCTTTCCTATCTCCCCAACTCTCCTTACTGTCTCTCTCCCTCCACCTGACCTCAAGCTTTTCATATTGTCTATCTTAATTATTTTCCCATATTTCCTTCACCTTGCACTAACCCTGACTGTATGTTTTCCTCACCCTCCTACCCGTCACTGTTCACCCTGTATCTCCCTAATCTCTATCTCAGCTTCTTACCTCTCCTTATCCTCTCTCTTCATATCTCACTAAAGTGAGCAGTACCCATTCACCCTGGCATCCTCCATCCCCTCATTTTCCCATTTTTTCTCTACTTCTTCCCTTCATTGCCCCTTTCCCTCACCTCCTATTAATCCTTCTCCCCTCTCCTCCTCTTACTCACTCCTTCCTTAACACCGCCTGTAGGTGTCTCTTTCTTTACCTCCTTTTACTGTATTTCCTGCCTCACATTTCTTCTTTCACCCTGTTACTATTTCTTCCAATACTTTCTCTTTTATCATCTCACCCCTAACCTGTCATTACTGTCTCTCCCTCTCATATCTTCTCTGTCTCCCATTCTCTTTCTCCTCAACGTATTCCATTACTCTGTCTGGCTACCACCATTACCACGATCTCTCCCTTGCTGCCTCTTGTGGCCCATAAGATGAGTTAAGATGAGTGCAAGACCTGGCACATGGCATCATTCGCTGGTATACAAGGATTATAATGGCTTTTGGAAAGGAAGAAAATTGCTAATGCAAAGATACATTAGTTTCAGACTTGTTTAAATCAGTCTTAAATGCTGCTTGTATGTGCATCGTTTGTCCTTACATTGTTGATAATGTATGACGTACCACAGTTAATATGACAATGAATACCATTGTTATCATCATGATCACCACCGCCGAAATCACTATTCACTTTGGCAACTACAGGAGAATTAAGGCCACATCAGGATAAAGTTTTTGGTAGATAAATACCACAAGATCTTACAACGATCATTACGGTGCATAATTTGCGCCATGATCTCAGAACTTGGACTGGTTTTCTTCTGTCCTGATGTAAAACGTATTTCACTTACAACAGCAGGAAATTCTGTGAAGTTTGGGTCAGTGTCGTCATGTTATGTGTCCCACCAACTACATGAATGTGAAAAATACGAGAAATGGGAAATAATCGTCAATTTCATCATGTGATTTATTGATATTCCTTTTTACATTCCTTTGTTATTTTGGCATTTTTTGTTTGTTATATCAATGATAGCTTATACTCTATTATTTTCACAGGTACATTGACAAAACTCTAAAGTCACATTCTTTTTTACTAAAAGTCAGCAATCACTCTCTGTTTATTGTGGGAACAATAAATTCTATGTAGAAATTGAAATTCTCGAGGTAAGTGTACATTAAAACTAAATTTCTCGTTGTTACAGATCCACCGTGTATTAGCTACACTCACAACACATCAGTTATACTGTTAAACACGAGCTTCTCACGGTCTTGTTCAACATCCAGGAGCACATTTTGGTGATGTTCTTGAGTCTTGGCTGATGAAAGATGTTCTGAGCCAAGTCTGACTCCACGTGGGCTCAGCACACAGTCAGTGATGACGTTTAGTGCTGTCAGGTCGACTGCTAATGTCTGGTTCGTGGTAGACAGTTGCCAGACTTCAACATCTTCTGTGTGGAATTTCGGGTCGAGCTGAAATGCATGAAATGTGAAACGAATCTCAACCAACCAAGTCAGTAAGAACTTTTGAGAAAATGATTGTAAATGGAGGGATAGGCTTCCTAATTCCCATTCCTAAACATTCTCGTGGTTTGAACATTCTATTGTCTGGTTTGATTGCTAGGAGACTGTTAGCAGGTGCACGACGCTCTCCTGCTGGTGCCCTTGTTGCTGAAAAGTGAAAACATCACCATCTCAGCAGTCAGATACCAGAGATGCCGTTACAAATGCACGTATTACAATCTCGGAGATGAACAGGTTTACAGCCTCATGCTGCAGCAGACGCTGGAACAGCTTAAGTTGTGCTATTGTGCATCAAGGAAGACGTGCAGGTCATCCACCATGAACTGTAGGCTAGAGTGGCAAGGATGAGAAAGTCCCTTACTTGTGACACGTTTCCACGTGGTGATCGTGCCAAGTAAAGCTGCTGACTTTGTTTTTGAAGCCAGCAGAGTTTGATGGAGTAATTTGAGATCCATATAGACCTGTTCAGTGCACCTGGTCGTTTGTAGGTTGTTTGTAAGACGGCCACTTTTCCCTAAAGAAACACAAAACATAGTTTAAGAAACTCTGATTATTATCTCTTTGAAGTAAGAGCCCTGAAAGGCAAGTTGTAAACATTGCCTCTGCAGCACTCGAACAGATTTAGTGCTGCATCACTAAATACAATTGCTTCACACCTTGAAAGTGGTTTATCTCATTCATGTGACAGTAATTCAAAGTCGTTGCGAAACCGGGAGAAGAGGATAATGTCTGGTGACTTGGAACTTTCAATTTGCAGGTCATCCAACACATGAGACAGTATAACCTCACCGACATGATGGCGACAAACTGTCCACGGAAGTGCTCGGTTTAGACGTTGTTAGATTGTTACACAGGCTGCAGTGATATTCCCTGTGTTGGATGATGTAGTATCAAATGCTATGATGACGATAGAAATCACCCAGTTCAAGGGTTTCGACAGCTCAAACGTCACATCAGCAACGATAGTACCAGAATTTCTGTTTGTGTTGCGCTGATACTGTGGAAAACCAAGGAGCTTCATTTCGTGCACATTTCTCACCATAATAGGAAGACGTTCTTCTGTGATATTTTGACTGGACAATGACCACGTAAGTTTTGCGTCCCAGTGTAGAGTGGCGAGCTTAGGAGCAATCCATTGTTCTTCACAAGCCTTTGACATTTTGTGTCTTACCTGGCACCTTGATCTATCTAACGTTCAGACTTTAGTGGGTTCTCCTCCTGCTTCCGTTGTCAGGGCCTCTGTATAGCCAGCCTGCTGTACTGAACCAGTTTTCATAAGAGTAACTAATACGATGAAAGACCCGCTGCAGATGAAGCACACTCAGTGGTACTCGTGGAAACCTCTTCACAAAACCCCGCATCGTGAGTGCTGCTCCTAAAGCCAATGAATGTACTGGTCATTTCCTGATGCATCCGTTCCTTGCTCTCTGCTCCTGTCCTCTCACGTACATGTCGACGGTGGACTGTTCTAGCAAACACCAGGTCACGCTGGTCAAAAGTGGTATTGAATGTGTGCAAGTTAGTGATGGTTGCTCCACAGTATTTTGACCTCAAGGTGGGACACCTTATTAGTTTGAGAATTACAAGAAAATGTTAGATGATAACATCAACAAGACGAAATGTAAAGCTCTAAATCTAGTGACAAATACGTAAATTTCTCGGCATTAGTGTACATGACGTACCTTACCACTAGTAGTGTTACTGGCAATGTTGTGAGGTCACGTGATTATATCAAAGTATTGTCTTCGTCAACTGGACGTTAACATAACACTTGATTGTATACCTGACTTCTTTTCTTCACAACTATCAAATCTGGAGACATAGAACTGAATCTTATTATCAAGATCATTGTTAACTGGAAATTATAAGAATCATATGATGTCTTTTCTTTCTCCCATCATACTATGGGTCATTATCACTAATATCACATCTTTCTGTACTTCATCAAAACTGTATGATAATGGTATATATACAGCTATACAACTGATGCTTAAGATCTATATGTGTGTCAGGTTTCGTATGCCATCATGTGTCACATTCATCACAGATATGTAATGAGTGACATGAGCCACCTCCAAGATCATTCTAAGTCATTGATCAATATATCTATCCTTAATCCTCCCCCTCACTTGACTTGATTATATAGCATCTGTTATGTTAATATAAATGTCTCTCAACATGCTAGCCCCAAACATCCCATTTGTCAAATTCCCACATCCTGGCAGGTTGATACAGTCTATGGTATTTACTGGAAATGAACCCTATGGTGACATCTGGAGTAAGTGCGGTAATTCACCCATTTAACGCCGATTTTCGTTCTCTGACGACGATGACAGGATGTTTTAATGTTCCACAATCTGGTCGGTGGTTCTGGGTGTATCAACGTACACACAGGAAAAAAACTATCGCGCGTTTTTTGTACGAAACAAAATGACGCACCAGACGTGGAATAATGGAACAGTCAACATTTTCCTGTGAGATGGTGGTAGCCCTGATGTCCCTGCCTGTGGGTGTCCTCACCTATCTAATGGCAACGATATATCCTTCCGTATGTAGTACAGTAGATGGGATACATAAATTGAGCATGTAAATATAATATTCTGCACAGTAAGGCATATTGCAGTAATCATTATCTCTTGCAAAGTGTCATATTCGTGGTGTAAAATAATATACTACATGGTAACTACGACACCCTGCTTCATACCGGCGGTGATTTATCTGTCTGCTGGTTTAGATTAATCAGCAACCTCACGTAATATGTAGTATCACCTGTGTGACTGATAACAGTATGTCACAAACCTGGCACCACATCATAGTATTTAGTAAACCAACATGAAAAGTAATGACTCTTTTCATGGATCTGCATTAGTTAACTTCCCTTTAACAGTGAAAATCAGATTTCTGTATAACATGACCATAGACATGTTATTGGAGGTTAAGAAAGTAATCTTTGACTGTAAATTTTATTATTTCAATACTTGGTATAACCTCCTCCCGTTGCCAACACTTCATTGAGCCTTCGAGGCATGGATGCCACTAACGTCTGCGTTAAGTTCGTACCAGAAGGGCTTCGTAGATGTTCCCATGCTTGTAAAGCATCATTTACGACTGTAGCACGACATCGATGTTGTCGGTCAGACATGCCTTTCTGCATGGCCGCCCATACGTGCTCTATCGGGTTGAGATCAGGAGATTTTGCAGGATGTGGCGACACTGTTATACGTAGATGGCGAGCACACCACGCCTTTACAACCCTGGATGTGTGAACTGGGCTGTTATCTTGGACGAGGTAAAATGGCTCCGGCTCTGGAAACAGCATAGCCCCCACTGAAGGTAGCAGGACCTCCTCCAGTATCTCAACGTATCTAGGTCCGGTCAACTGGCCAGGCCCGACATCCACCGACACCAGCACCATGGATGGATCCAACCAAATAGTCCTGCACTGACGCGCCCACTCCTCCTGCTACCCACCACATGTTGTGTCTCGTATCTGGTTATATACAATGTATAAAATTACATAAGACAGTGTGTCTTAATCATATTAGTACAACTGTTGCTGCAATATAGATTAAGATAATAACTAAGTAAATTAAAAAATATTAACTAACTTGATATATAATAATTATTCATTATGATATCACATCGTAAATGGAGATTATTGCTACAGTATTTACATATGCTGTATAAAGTGATCATGATCACTGTTATTCACTTAATAAATAATGAGTGTGCATAACTAAAATGTAATACTGCAGCACAACAGGACGTTTCAAGCAGCAAACCACTGTGGTGGCCGAGGCACCCTGGTTTCAAAGCACTTCCGGAACGGTTGTTCATGTTGGCCTCACCATAAATTGTCATTATAAAATGGAAAATATGTTATATAGCATAACCTCTGTGTGTGTGTGTGTGTGTGTGTGTGTGTGTGTGTGTGTGTTTCTGAGAGAGAGAGAGAGACAGACAGACAGAGAAAGAGCTAACCTGGTGTTAGGATGCCGCCAAACATGTTTGTTTGCAGGAGGACCATCGCTGCACAAGGTTTTTTCATCACAAAAGATGACGTTCTCCCAAAACTGATGTGGCTTGTCCGCATACTCCAACGCATACTCCACTCTGCTCTCCATGTTTGCCTCACTTAACACAGGTTTTGTTGCTGGTATGCGACCACGTAGCCCCTCAGAGTGATGTCTGTTTCGGACAGTTTGAGGCGTGCACTGCAGACCAAGAGTATCCCGAATGTTGCTAGCGGGCGTGAAGGGGGCAGCAGCAATGACAGCTGCTATGGCCTAGGGAAAGGATGACATATTGCAAATATAACATGTGATGTGGTTGTTTACATAACATCAAGTGGTCCAGTATACCTATATATGCAACATCATTACCTGATCATCTTCCGGGGTTGTGCAACGTGGGCGCCCACGCCGATGCCTGTTGTCTGTGTTGCCCAACTCTGCCTGTCGGCGAATCCATCGTGCTACGGTTGACCGGTGAATACCAAGACGTCTCCCAATTTCAGAGTCGCTGTAGCCCTCATTATGAAGCTGTAGAATAGCTTCACGTGTCGCTTGTGAGGTCTCCATGGTAAAATTAGATATACCACAAAAACAACCTTTCGACATTGGCTCGCAGTGAACTATACCCGCGCTGTTACATTGTTTCAAAAATATATCGCATGTCTCATTACATTTCCTGCATGGACACGAAATGGCGGTGTAAGATAACCTTTATGGACTACCACGAACCCAGATGTGCTATAGAATAATACAATATCAATAGTAAAACATATTCTTCCCAAATTACACCTATACAATATGAAGCTATTGTGTTTACCTCGCATCACATTGAGGTATGCTGCAGCTACCACATGCGGGGGTTGCCGCATATAGCTGTGTGTGTCTCACAGCTATATTACACACACCAATTCAAAAGTAGGGGTTCGTACTGCCTTGTATGATGTAATTTTATTGTTAATGATGTAATGCCGCTCTTGTGGCACGTAACTTACATGGGGCTAGCATAGGACTCTGGAAACCTGTGGCTTCCAGGCACGTATACCAACCCTACCGGCATGGTACAACAGGTAGGTCAGTGATCATTACAGACGTCTTCAGACCCCCTCTGCGCGATAGTTTTTTTGTTGTGTGTACAAGAATAGTTGTAAAAAAGAAATCGTAAGAATATTTACGCAACCGTTAATATACTGAACAGGGTTGATTGCAACATTTTATCAATATCGTGAGGTATACTAATGTCCTGAGGTATACTAACATCTTGTGGTATATCACTGTCCTAATGTACACAAATATTCTGAGATATACTACCATACTGAGGGATACTAAAGTCCTGAGGTAAATTAATCCTGAGGTATACTAATGTTCAGAAGTATGATAATGTCCTAAGGTGTTCTATTATCCTGAGGTATACTAATATCCTGGGGTATACTAATGTCCTGAGATACACTAATGTTCTGAGGTGCGCTAATATCCTGGGGTATACTAATGATCTGAAGTATACTAACGTCCTGACGTACACTAATATCCTGAGATATATTGATATCCTGAGGTATACTGATACACAGAGATATATCTATATCCTGAAGTATATTGATATCTTGAGATATACTGATACAGAGAGATATATCTATATCCTGAGGTATACTGATACAGAGTGATATATCTATATCCTGAAGTATATTGATATCTTGAGATATATATATATATATATATATATATATATATATATATATATATATATATATATATATATATATATATATATATACATATATATATATATATATATATATATATATCCTGAGGTATATTAAGATCTTGAGATGGATCCAAATTTTGAGATATACTAATATCCTAAGATATATCTATATCTTGAGATATATTCATATCCTGAGGTATACCTGTATTCTGAGGTATACTGATACCCTGAGACATATTGATATTCGGAGGTGGACTAATATCCTGAGAAATGTTTATAACCCGAGGTATACTAATATCTTAAGGCAACTTACATCTCAGGGTATACTAGTATCCTGAGGTATAATAAGAATATAACCAAAAGGAAATCCAAGAACAGGGAAGGTTCAGGGACAAGAATGTTCCAAAACACTAACATTTCACTTGACTGATCAACTGTATAGCACCTCGGTTGAGCTGGAGACTAAAATTCTAACATTTTTATTCTGTTTCCATTTGTAATATTCTCTTCATCACCACAATCCCAATAATCCTCCAATATAATCCTCCCACACTCTTCATCTCCTTGCAACCTTCCTGTAAGAGAATGATAAAGGTTCCTCAATGTTTGATTTCCGGCCACCTTATCCTGGACCTGGTAAATATGGGCGTAACGGCAGTAAGGCGACTAAGTCGCTTATCTCACTAGCGCAGGTTTCATTGAGGAGTTTGTAACGACCTCAGAGCAATGGTGAAAAGACGATATTTTATGAGAGAGGAGAAGTATTAATATTGGCCAGAGTTCCATACGAATCCTGGACCAACTTAGTAAGTTTAGGATACCTTCTTCCGACCAGCGAGGGTTGCTTTCCACTACTACAGAGGATCCCATGATATTCTTACCTAGATAATGTTTCTTTTATTCAGGAATATCAGAAAAGAAGGAACGGTAAACAAATGGAAAATACGTGATATGTGATACGTTATTATCTGCATTTCATCGCACCTTAGAAAAGAGAATGTGACTATGTAAGATGTCAGTATTGCAGAGGACCAAAAATATATCTGCAGATTGAATGAATCATCATTTATCGTCAATGTTTATCTTTCTAATTATCATTCATTTTCCCACGACTCAGCTGGGAGATCCTCAAATACGATTCTCAGCATTCGACCCATTGGTAGAAAATGACGGAAGTGCCAATACGAGAGGACATGTAAAGGTACACATCCTCGAGCAATGTTCCTCAGTAGCCGCCAGTAAATGTTCCACTCCTGTACCTGTTAAGGATTCAGAATTATGGCTCACCTTCTGTGCTGGTGTGTGAGTGTCCATTTTACAACTGGAACAGTATACAACACTTCACGTAACGATCGTTCGGAAAAGAAAGTTTTGTGTCAGTATTTTATGTATGAAGTGATGATGAACGTCAACAAAACAGGTGGAATATGAACACCAAATAGGTTTTCCCATATTAGTTAGACAGGAAGTACGTAACAATGAAGGAACAAAAGAGACTTCCCACATAATCAAAATGGTGAAGATAACCTGAACAAAATCAAAGATCTCAGTCCTTCAGTTGAGACGACCAATAAGAAGCTTTAGCCGTAGGTTTGACTGATCTTGTTTGCCTCAGAGCTAAGCATCGGCAGTAACATCCCCCTGAATATCTAAAGTTCTGCCTGTATGTGTTGTATCTATTTAGAACACCAGATTAGTATTAATAAAAAGAAATATAAATAAAAAATGAGTGACAGTAATCATCTACTGCTGCGAGAAATCAGTTCATATTTTTCATCACAGGTCGGTTGTAGAACAGCGTAGTTGTCTATCATTTACTGCGTCTAAATTTCAACGTACAAGACCATGCAGGAGGCAGCCAGCAGTGACGTCCGCGCCTCCCCACCACACCACACTGGACCTTCCCGACGTTGACCGTTGACTGTCCCTCTCACTTGACGTCCGCGCCTCCCCACCACACCACACAGACCTTCCCGACGTTGACCGTTGACTGTCCCTCTCACTTGACGTCGGTTAAGATTTCTTTCATGATGGCAACTTAGGTCGTGTTTCTTTTATTATAATAACTTGGGTTCTTTCATGATAATAACTTAGGGTTTCTTTCATAATAGCAACTTGGGTTAGGGTTTCTTTCATGATAATAACTTAGGTTAGGGTTTCTTTTATGATGGTAACTTAGTTTAGGGATTATTTCATGATGGCAACTTTTGTTAAGGTTTCTTTCATGATAATAACATAGCTTAGATTTTCTTTCATGATGGTAACTTAGATCATGACTTCTTTCATGAAATTAACTAAGGTAGGTTAAGGTTTCTTTCATGATAACTTAGGTTGGGGTATCTTTTATGATGGTTACATTAGGTTAGGGTTTCATTCATAATAATATCAATTCAGGTTAGGGTTTGTTTCATGATGATAACTTGGGGTTTCTTTCATGATGACAACTTAGAGTTTCTTTCATGATAGCAATTTAAGTTAGGATTTCTTTTATATTAGTAACTTAGGGTTTCTTTCATGATATGAACTTACGTTGGGGTTTCTTTCATGTTAACAACTTAGGTTGGGGTTTCTTTCATGTTAACAACTTATGTTAGGGCTTCTTTCATGCTAACAACTTAAGTTAGGGTTTCTCTGCTGATAATTACTTAGTATAGCAAGTGATATGTTAGATTCTTAAATCTATATCACAAAATATTTTTGTTGAGGAACAATATAACCGTCACTGATATATTTCATCTCTAACAAGGTCTCAAACACACACGCACTCACATACACACACATTAAGGACGTGGTCATGCACACGCCATATATGGCGAAGATGTCTGATGATAGCGATTGGTCAAGAGACGGGGACCCACGAGTGAAAGACTCCCTCACCGTACAT
This sequence comes from Panulirus ornatus, assembly GCF_036320965.1. Lineage (NCBI taxonomy): Eukaryota > Metazoa > Arthropoda > Malacostraca > Decapoda > Palinuridae > Panulirus > Panulirus ornatus. Next base: position 6,052,771 of record NC_092292.1, on the reverse strand, counting down.
CATGAATGGGTTACTACTAAGAAGTGATTACACGAGGAAGCACAAATGCCATCTATGATGACCACATGTTACATCATTCAAATGTCTTGCTAATCGATGAAACACAGCAAAGAATTGAGGTCTCTGACAAAGATGCTTGCAGAGGCTAGACGACTTCCGGTTTCCGCTGACCTCAAGACCTTGATCTTTGACATTCCTGCCTGAAAAATCATAACACGGCTGGTTATGGTGATGACATAGAACAATCATACTGTAATCAAATCTGTCTGTCAGCAACCAATACTATCATGTATTTCATTTTGATCATCTGAATTTAAATCATAAATACATTTAGAACTTGTTGATATGGATTATTGCATTACTGGTATCGGGTCCCTTCAACCCACTGGAAATATACGAATAAGAATTGGTTGTAGTCACCCAGGGTCTGAGGACCATGCAGCAATTTGTATGAACACAAACCTTTGTCATTATGTACAGTGCACACCTGGAGGTGCAGCTGGACCCCTGCCACATCACCTGTGATCAACATGCACCAGAGTGACTGACGTAAATGATGATATGCTTCGAAGGTTCTTGTGATGATACTGCCACACCGCCGTTATACCAGACTGTCGAGGTTTGGGAAAGATAGAGATGCATTGAAAATGTAAATGACGGAGTAAGACGCAAGAAAAAAGATGTATAGACAAGTTAAGACAGACTTGCAGTTGCAATGAAACCCTACTTACATTCACAGTCCATCCCTACATCTTTTCTCTAGTACTCAGTTTCTTTCATGAACATGTTCAAGCACATTGGCCATCTGAAGTCGTCTACCTCACACGACAGATACATCCATTATTTACATTCTAATACTAAAGTCTGACCGGAGGAAAGATGTGTGACTGCACTCTGAGTGCAATATCATTTCCATGACAACAGCAGCTCTTGCTTAAAATCATTGTTTAATTTTGGGCACTTCAACCCTACAGCTGACTGTATCGCTCATTCTTATTCTTATTTCTCGTTTGCTGTTTTTCAAGGATGATAATAAAGAGTCAGGATAATGGCCGCTCTGAGCTGCCGTAATGACTGCTACAAGAGAGGGAGTTCCGCTTGTGACCTGGTGCTCCCCTTGTTCAGGCTGTCATGTTAGTTCCGACCAGCAGCACACTACGCCACCAAGTTGCTAATAGCAATCCCGCTCCCTTAACTGAAGATACATTAAGTTTAACTTAAGATATCTTAAGAGACGCAGGTGAATGCATTTAGATTATGGCTGAATGATAGTGAGATACCTTCCCTGTTTAAGAATTTTCATAAGAAGAAAGAAACTATTAAGGAAGGATTTGTTCACCTTGCGCAGTTTTGTTTTTCTGTCCGTTTAAATTCTTTCTGTCGTTTTCATCACTGACTCAGTGATTCCACATTTATGAACGATGGTTCTGCGCTTTATAGAAGCTTTAATAGCGATCTTATTCGAGACTTTGAGACTTGTTCAGTATTATATCTAAAGACGTGTGCAGACCATGTGTAAGGAGAGCGCTACCGCCTCTGTGTTAAGATATTTGGAAGTACAGAAACCAAAAATGGACCTAAGCATGGCATATACTGAATCAACTATATGTTACAAAGCTGGCATAACCTCTTGAAAATAGAAATGATGATATAAAGATAACATCTGATCGGCCATCAAGACAATGTCGATACAGAAATTACCTAACCCAAAGGTCTGGCACCTACAGTCAGTGGATTTCTATGCACTTTTTCAACAGATGTACAATTGTTCCACGTTAGTTACAGTTTTATGTATGTATAGGACCAAGTCAGGATATGTTATAATTCAGTGATTGTGGGAGACCCTAGAAATCAAACGTGAGGTGAACACGATCGCTTTAATGTTGTAAACATATAATCAAGCTTATTGGAGGTTGTGGACGGAGATAAACTTTTACAGAAAACAGTATAAGGTAATTACAGAAGCCTCCGTTTGGTCCTGTAGTGATGGATGTATGAAACATGATAGGCGAAAAGAAAATGACACCTTAGCTATTATCATCATATGAGCCCAAGACTGGTTTCATGGAGTCCTGGTGCTACAAGCATAATGGACCCCTTACCCAGTGGCTACTGGGGAATCAATACTGCGCTACACTCAGTAGCAGGGACAGGTCGGGTTCCTTTGAAGTGGGAAGTTCTTTGACGAGACGATGAGCTCCTCACTCGCGATGCTACCTCAAGCAAGAGGAATCCGTCAACAGCCATCAAGTCTGGGAAGCGGTGCAGACATACCACAGAGTGAGATTCAGAGCTGAGCAGCCACCTGGTATCAGTGATCACGGATGGTGGGAAGACTATTGTAGAGCAGAAGGTTTTCATCTTGGGTGCATTACGCAAGTCTTCCAGCTCTTGTGGCACTAATGCTGTTTGGACTATTAGGTTCAGACGGCATGGGTAGCTCTTGTCACTAATGATGTTTGGAGCGTTAGGTTCAGACGACATGGGTAGCTTTCTTCTCATTTGAACACAAGGAGGAAGATGAAATATTTGTATACTTGTTGTGGTGTGAGCAGATTACATTGTTTAGAAATGGGCTGAACATGAGTGAGACACGAGACACTTATTGTTGTTTGTGAAGCATAACCACTTGAGGTAACAAGGCCCAGCCAACATTGGCCGTGATACACGTGAAGAGTAACACATGGCCTCGTTAACAACAGTAACTGTAACATCTTGAAGAAATGAAACAGGAAATTACAAGAATTTAGTCACTTATGAATCAAGTTTCGTCGCGTATGTCAACTCGTGGGATGTTGATATTGTGGCAAAAAAAATAATATCTTCAGCAATAACACGAAATGGTTACCTGACACGCTGACCATCTCATGTTTATTGCTTATTTGTTTGTTTCGTCCTATGATGAATGTCTGAAATTTTCATCTTCAAGTTATCAATTTTTTGGCTTACTTGTTCCATAAAAAGCTATGTGAGGCAAGAATAGCATATATCAAAACTTTACCAGTAAAGCAACGTGAGTGAAATGTCAGGAATGTATATTAGGATTTGTCAAAATGAATGAATAGATACATATATGAATAAATAGGTCAATGATGTATTTCATAAATTTTGAATTTGGTTAGATTTGAAAACATCAGTTGAATAAATAGTAAGGTAGACGGCCAACATGTCCATACAGACATGTCACTTTTAGAATGACTGTAAAACTTATATTTTCAAAACCCTGAATTAAACGATCCCGAGACCTGACCCCAGTGTGAGCTGCAGAGGTCGCGGTCACTACCATGTGCAAGATTTATGGCTTCATACCAGGCTGGAAAATACGACATGAAATACCTTCTTATAAAATAATTTCTAAATTCCAAATAAGAGAAATATTCATATCTTGTTAC
>NC_092292.1:6036879-6046879 GCF_036320965.1 Panulirus ornatus | reverse complement strand
ATCCACTGACAGCACGTCAACCCCGGTATACCACATCGCTCCAATTCACTCTATTCCTTGCCCTCCTTTCACCCTCCTGCATGTTCAGGCCCCGATCACACAAAATCTTTTTCACTCCATCTTTCCACCTCCAATTTGGTCTCCCTCTTCTCCTCGTTCCCTCCACCTCCGACACATATATCCTCTTGGTCAATCTTTCCTCACTCATTCTCTCCATGTGCCCAAACCACTTCAAAACACCCTCTTCTGCTCTCTCAACCACGCTCTTTTTATTTCCACACATCTCTCTTACCCTTACGTTACTCACTCGATCAAACCACCTCACACCACACATTGTCCTCAAACATCTCATTTCCAGCACATCCATCCTCCTGCGCACAACTCTATCCATAGCCCACGCCTCGCAACCATACAACATTGTTGGAACCACTATTCCTTCAAACATACCCATTTTGGCTTTCCCAGATAATGTTCTCGACTTCCACACATTCTTCAAGGCTCCCAGAATTTTCGCCCCCTCCCCCACCCTATGATCCATTTTCGCTTCCATGGTTCCATCCGCTGCCAGATCCACTCCCAGATATCTAAAACACTTCACTTCCTCCAGTTTTTCTCCATTCAAACTCACCTCCCAATTGACTTGACCCTCAACCCTACTGTACCTAATAACCTTGCTCTTATTCACATTTACTCTTAGCTTTCTTCTTCCACACACTTTACCAAACTCAGTCACCAGCTTCTGCAGTTTCTCACATGAATCAGCCACCAGCGCTGTATCATCAGCGAACAACAACTGACTCACTTCCCAAGCTCTCTCATCCCCAACAGACTTCATACTTGCCCCTCTTTCCAAAACTCTTGCATTTACCTACCTAACAACCCCATCCATAAACAAATTAAACAACCATGGAGACATCACACACCCCTGCCGCAAACCTACATTCACTGAGAACCAATCACTTTCCTCTTTTCCTACACGTACACATGCCTTACATCCTCGATAAAAACTTTTCACTGCTTCTAACAACTTTCCTCCCACACCATATATTCTTAATACCTTCCACAGAGCATCTCTATCAACTCTATCATATGCCTTCTCCAGATCCATAAATGCTACATACAAATCCATTTGCTTTTCTAAGTATTTCTCACATACATTCTTCAAAGCAAACACCTGATCCACACATCCTCTACCACTTCTGAAACCACACTGCTCTTCCCCAATCTGATGCTCTGTACATGCCTTCACCCTCTCAATCAATACCCTCCCATATAATTTACCAGGAATACTCAACAAACTTATACCTCTGTAATTTGAGCACTCACTCTTATCCCCTTTGCCTTTGTACAATGGCACTATGCACGCATTCCGCCAATCCTCAGGCACCTCACCATGAGTCATACATACATTAAATAACCTTACCAACCAGTCAATAATACAGTCACCCCCTTTTTTGATAAATTCCACTGCAATACCACCCAAACCTGCTGCCTTGCCGGCTTTCATCTTCCGCAAAGCTTTCACTACCTCTTCTCTGTTTATCAAATCATTTTCCCTAACCCTCTCACTTTGCACACCACCTCGACCAAAACACCCTATATCTGCCACTCTATCATCAAACACATTCAACAAACCTTCAAAATACTCACTCCATCTCCTTCTCACATCACCACTACTGTGAACGTGCATGGATGTATTTTTCTTCGTCTGTCACCTGGCGCTATCTCGCTAACGCGGGAAACGGCGGTTAAGTACAATATATATATATATATATATATATGTATATGTATATATATGTATATATATATATATATATATAGTTAGAACTGACTGCCCACTTGCAGTTAGCTCGTCAAATGGTTGCTGAATGTAATAGTGGGGAGTTGGAAAAGAACAAGGTAAAGGAATTACGAACAGAGCTGGGACAAGTAGTGGAAGAGATTAATGACCTGTTGACAGAACTCCGCTATGAGCTGCATAATAGTGAATAGACTTGATGCTACTACGTTTGTAAATCGGGAACCATTGCAACACAAACCTCGCCAGGTGGTAGAGTTTCCCGCAGTGTATCGAGACAGACTTCCCCAGAACTTTTTTTTAAAGGGGAAGTAAATGTTTATAGTTGTGTTACTGGAGTGATAGTTTTCATACATGGTGTTTTGACAAGAAAATAGTGAAATTGGAGAAAAATGTAGCTTAGACATTGAAGCTTATTGATACAGTGGTTAAATTGATGAGAACTGCTATTGACGTTTGTGTAAATAAATTATACATTTCCTTTTTCCATAGCCAGAGGTTGAACCATTATGTGACATTCATTTTTTCATTCATTTTAAGCTAGAAGTTTCAGTTTTCTAAATTGTTTCTTACATTTTTCATATGTATATATATATATGTATGTATGTGTGTGTGTGTATATGTGCGTATGTATGTGTATGTGTGTGTATGTGTATATGTATATATATATACATATACAGCGCTGGTGGCGGATTCATGTGAGAAACTGCAGAAGCTGGTGACGGAGTTTGGTAAAGTGTGTGGAAGAAGAAAGTTAAGAGTAAATGTCAATAAGAGCAAGGTTATTAGGTACAGTAGGGTTGAGGGTCAAGTCAATTGGGAGGTGAGTTTGAATGGTGAAAAACTGGAGGAAGTGAAGTGTTTTAGATATCTGGGAGTGGATCTGTCAGCGGATGGAACCATGGAAGCGGAAGTGGATCATAGGGTGGGGGAGGGGGCGAAAATTTTGGGAGCCTTGAAAAATGTGTGGAAGTCGAGAACATTATCCCGGAAAGCAAAAATGGGTATGTTTGAAGGAATAGTAGTTCCAACAATGTTGTATGGTTGCGAGGCGTGGGCTATGGATAGAGTTGTGCGCAGGAGGATGGATGTGCTGGAAATGAGATGTTTGAGGACAATGTGTGGTGTGAGGTGGTTTGATCGAGTAAGTAACGTAAAGGTAAGAGAGATGTGTGGAAATAAAAAGAGCGTGGTTGAGAGAGCAGAAGAGGGTGTTTTGAAATGGTTTGGGCACATGGAGAGAATGAGTGAGGAAAGATTGACCAAGAGGATATATGTGTCGGAGGTGGAGGGAACGAGGAGAAGAGGGAGACCAAATTGGAGGTGGAAAGATGGAGTGAAAAGGATTTTGTGTGATCGGGGCCTGAACATGCAGGAGGGTGAAAGGAGGGCAAGGAATAGAGTGAATTGGAGCGATGTGGTATACAGGGGTTGACGTGCTGTCAGTGGATTGAATCAAGGCATGTGAAGCGTCCGGGGTAAACCATGGAAAGCTGTGTAGGTATGTATATTTGCGTGTGTGGACGTGTGTATGTACATGTGTATGGGGGGGGGTTGGGCCATTTCTTTCGTCTGTTTCCTTGCGCTACCTCGCAAACGCGGGAGACAGCGACAAAGTATAAAAAAAAAAAAAAGTATATATATATATATATATATATATATATATATATATATATATATATATATATATATATATATATATATATATATATATATATGTATATTATCCCTGGGGATAGGGGTGAAAGAATACTTCCCACGTATTCCTCGCGTGTCGTAGAAAGCGACTAGAGGGGACGGGAGCGGGGGGCCAGAAATCCTCCCCTCCTTGTATTAACTTTCTAAAATGGGAAACAGATTATTATTATTATTATCATTATTATTATTATCATTATTATTATCATTATTATTATTATCATTATTATTATACCCATGTTTATCATTATCATTTTCGAATTTGCCTTGCTTAATAAGTTTCATTGTGGAGGGACGGTGAACTGTGACTTTAAGTCAGCTCTTCAAGCCATACGTTCACAGTCACATAAGTGCCTCACCTTTTCTAGTTAACTAAGAGCAGTGTCTGTTGACATCACCAGGCCTCCCTCACTATAACTCGCATGGACTACCTCACATACTGCAGGTGAAGAAGACGAGGAGGCAGACAGACTGGCCGAGCTAGCATGGTCCTTACACCTCTCGTTACGGGGAATGTATGCTGAAGCACATAACAGTAACACAATGAGTAATTATCTGTATATCCTGGGCCAGGCACACCAATATGTAAAGATGTGTACACATGCACAACAGAAGAACATAGTTGCTACACATCTGGTAAGTGGCCAACAACCAAAACTTTGCAGGCAAATTTCTTCTTTACGAACAAAACGCAATGAACACCATAGCTCACTGGTGCTTTGGTTGCAGTATGTCCGGCCCCAGTTGTAAAGAAGGACACTCCGTTTTAAACGTGTGAGCCCAATTAGTTCCAGGACTTTAAACGCCCTTCATGAACTTAATTTTTTCTTTGAAAGATGAAGATAAATTTGTTACTGTATTCCATTCATATTTATTACGGCTCCTTGATCCAGTCTTAGACTGCCCTTCGGGCATGATATGCGTCCTGTTTGACGCAAGTTTCACTTATAAATATCTAACCACCAGGATAAGTTAACTTTTGTACTTACGGAAGGTCATTTAATAAGCAGAGTAACTCACTATCACCATTATTGTTTTTATAATTATTGTTATTGATATAATCATTATCATGATGATTTTTCTTGCAATTGTTATTGTTTTTGTTGTTGTTGCTGCTGTTATTGTTGTTGTCACTGTTATATTGTTTTATTTGTTCGACATCAGGAAATGCTGTACAGTAGTAAACAAAATACTGGGGACGAGTTGGGGAAATGGGAGGGAGTTGGATATGTTGGCTGTTGCTGGCTGGGTCACACACACACACACACACTCCCTGGCTGATGTCAAAACAGTAGTTGACCATTGCTCTGTATGTAGCAGAAAATATCGCTAGCTAGTCATCTGTGCCTCTCACTCACCGGACTCAGCTAACAGGACAGTCACCGCTAGCATGATAACCTAAGCAAGAGACAAGTCTTTTATCTCCGTCATAGAATCTTCCTGAGCGATTAATGGAAACGGATCATGGTTGCCTGTTAAGACTGGACTATTAGACGACCACATTCATAACTAAAGAAGCCTAAAACTGATATATACTGCAATAAAGAGTTACTTACTTTCCCTTCTGAAAGCATTAGTTACCAAACAGGCAACTATCTTCCATGATTGACTGAACAACGATACGTAACATTCATGTAATTAACACAGTGAAATCTGATACAAAAACGATACACACTTGTACACTTGGAGTGTAGAGGCTTTAAACTAGTTCATGTAACGATTGCCTGACGATCAAAGGAACTTCAAAAGGCTAGCTTTTATTCCTACATAGTATTAGTGATATATGGGATTCATCTGTCCTTATATGAAGTACTGTTATCACATTCGGGGTTGGTTCTAGCTCAGCATCCTTACTTGGCAAAGTTAACTCGAACTGAAATACACAGTCTTTTATACACAATTTTATCAGCGTAGTGATAACAGACTTTGAAACAGGTAAATGAACATCATCCAAGACATCAAACAAATATTCTAAAAGGTCATCAACTGGAACTTTTGTGAACAGTGAGAAAACCTCAAAGCTAACAAGTTTGAAATCAAAATTAGCATTGATTCTGTTAAGCTTGTTGATTAAATCTCCATTGTTCATGATATTAGAATTTGATATCTTACCCACTAAAGGGCTTAATAAAGAAACTAACCATTTTGACAATTTATATGTGATGTAGTCTACTGAACTCACTATAGGTCTTGCTGGAATATTTGGTTTATGTGTTTATGTGTTTATGTGTTTCAGTTTCCCCGTGGACTCATAGGATTATACTTGATCACGCGCAAAATTGTAATCCTTTCCAATATATATATATATATATATATATATATATATATATATATATATATATATATATATATATATATATATATATATATATATATATATATATATATATATATATATATATATATATATATATATATATATATATATATATAGAGTGGGGTGCCTAAATGTGTGTGGATGTAACCAAGATGTGAAAAAAGGAGAGATAGGTAGTATGTTTGAGGAAAGGAACCTGGATGTTTTGGCTCTGAGTGAAACGAAGCTCAAGGGTAAAGGGGAAGAGTGGTTTGGAAATGTCTGGGGAGTGAAGTCAGGGGTTAGTGAGAGGACAAGAGCAAGGGAAGGAGTAGCAATACTCCTGAAACAGGAGTTGTGGGAGTATGTCATAGAATGTAAGAAAGTAAATTCTCGATTAATATGGGTAAAACTGAAAGTTGATGGAGAGAGGTGGGTGATTATTGGTGCATATGCACCTGGGCATGAGAAGAAAGATCATGAGAGGCAAGTGTTTTGGGAACAGCTAAATGAGTGTGTTAGCGGTTTTGATGCACGAGACCGGGTTATAGTGATGGGTGATTTGAATGCAAAGGTGAGTAATGTGGCAGTTGAGGGAATAATTGGTATGCATGGGGTGTTCAGTGTTGTAAATGGAAATGGTGAAGAGCTTGTAGATTTATGTGCTGAAAAAGGACTGATGATCGGGAATACCTGGTTTAAAAAGCGAGATATACATAAGTATACTTATGTAAGTAGGAGAGATGGCCAGAGAGCGTTATTGGATTACGTGTTAATGGACAGGCGTGCGAAAGAGAGACTTTTGGATGTCAATGTGCTGAGAGGTGCAACTGGAGGGATGTCTGATCATTATCTTGTGGAGGCTAAGGTGAAGATTAGTATGGGTTTTCAGAAAAGAAGAGTGAATGTTGGGGTGAAGAAGGTGGTGAGAGTAAGTGAGCTTGGGAAGGAGACCTGTGTGAGGAAGTATCAGGAGAGACTGTGTACAGAATGGAAAAAGGTGAGAACAATGGAAGTAAGGGGAGTGGGGGAGGAATGGGATGTATTTAGGGAATCAGTGATGGATTGCGCAAAAGATGCTTGTGGCATGAGAAGAGTGGGAGGTGGGCTGTTTAGAAAGGGTAGTGAGTGGTGGGATGAAGAAGTAAGAGTATTAGTGAAAGAGAAGAGAGAGGCATTTGGACGATTTTTGCAGGGAAAAAATGCAATTGAGTGGGAGAAGTATAAAAGAAAGAGACAGGAGGTCAAGAGAAAGGTGCAAGAGGTGAAAAAAAGGGCAAATGAGAGTTGGGGTGAGAGACTATCAGTAAATTTTAGGGAGAATAAAAAGATGTTCTGGAAGGAGGTAAATAGGGTGCGTAAGACAAGGGAGCAAATGGGAACTTCAGTGAAGGGCGTAAATGGGGAGGTGATAACAAGTAGTGGTGATGTGAGAAGGAGATGGAATGAGTATTTTGAAGGTTTGTTGAATGTGTCTGATGACAGAGTGGCAGATATAGGGTGTTTGGGTCGAGGTGGTGTGCAAAGTGAGAGGGTTAGGGAAAATGATTTGGTAAACAGAGAAGAGGTAGTAAAAGCTTTGCGGAAGATGAAAGCCGGCAAGGCAGCAGGTTTGGATGGTATTGCAGTGGAATTTATAAAAAAAGGGGGTGACTGTATTGTTGACTGGTTGGTAAGGTTATTTAATGTATGTATGACTCATGGTGAGGTGCCTGAGGATTGGCGGAATGCTTGCATAGTGCCATTGTACAAAGGCAAAGGGGATAAGAGTGAGTGCTCAAATTACAGAGGTATAAGTTTGTTGAGTATTCCTGGTAAATTATATGGGAGGGTATTGATTGAGAGGGTGAAGGCATGTACAGAGCATCAGATTGGGGAAGAGCAGTGTGGTTTCAGAAGTGGTAGAGGATGTGTGGATCAGGTGTTTGCTTTGAAGAATGTATGTGAGAAATACTTAGAAAAGCAAATGGATTTGTATGTAGCATTTATGGATCTGGAGAAGGCATATGATAGAGTTGATAGAGATGCTCTGTGGAAGGTATTAAGAATATATGGTGTGGGAGGAAAGTTGTTAGAAGCAGTGAAAAGTTTTTATCGAGGATGTAAGGCATGTGTACGTGTAGGAAGAGAGGAAAGTGATTGGTTCTCAGTGAATGTAGGTTTGCGGCAGGGGTGTGTGATGTCTCCATGGTTGTTTAATTTGTTTATGGATGGGGTTGTTAGGGAGGTAAATGCAAGAGTTTTGGAAAGAGGGGCAAGTATGAAGTCTGTTGGGGATGAGAGAGCTTGGGAAGTGAGTCAGTTGTTGATCGCTGATGATACAGCGCTGGTGGCGGATTCATGTGAGAAACTGCAGAAGCTGGTGACGGAGTTTGGTAAAGTGTGTGGAAGAAGAAAGTTAAGAGTAAATGTCAATAAGAGCAAGGTTATTAGGTACAGTAGGGTTGAGGGTCAAGTCAATTGGGAGGTGAGTTTGAATGGTGAGAGGCTGGAGGAAATGAAGTGTTTTAGATATCTGGGAGTGGATCTGTCAGCGGATGGAACCATGGAAGCGGAAGTGGATCATAGGGTGGGGGAGGGGGCGAAAATTTTGGGAGCCTTGAAAAATGTGTGGAAGTCGAGAACATTATCCCGGAAAGCAAAAATGGGTATGTTTGAAGGAATAGTAGTTCCAACAATGTTGTATGGTTGCGAGGCGTGGGCTATGGATAGAGTTTTGCGTAGGAGGATGGATGTGCTGGAAATGAGATGTTTGAGGACAATGTGTGGTGTGAGGTGGTTTGATCGAGTAAGTAACGTAAGGGTAAGAGAGATGTGTGGAAATAAAAAGAGCGTGGTTGAGAGAGCAGAAGAGGGTGTTTTGAAATGGTTTGGGCACATGGAGAGAATGAGTGAGGAAAGATTGACCAAGAGGATATATGTGTCGGAGGTGGAGGGAACGAGGAGAAGAGGGAGACCAAATTGGAGGTGGAAAGATGGAGTGAAAAGGATTTTGTGTGATCGGGGCCTGAACATGCAGGAGGGTGAAAGGAGGGCAAGGAATAGAGTGAATTGGAGCGATGTGGTATACAGGGGTTGACGTGCTGTCAGTGGATTGAATCAAGGCATGTGAAGCGTCTGGGGTAAACCATGGAAAGCTGTGTAGGTATGTATATTTGCGTGTGTGGACGTGTGTATGTACATGTGTATGGGGGGGGTTGGGCCATTTCTTTCGTCTGTTTCCTTGCGCTACCTCGCAAACGCGGGAGACAGCGACAAAGTAAAAAAAAAAAAAAAAAAAAAAAAATATATATATATATATATACGTGAGGGTGTGTGTGTGCGCAATATGTGGTTGTCATTCTTGGACATTACCTCAAGCAAGAAACACAATTTTCAAATTCTGTCGCTCATGGTTTACTTAAATGGACAATAATGTATATGTATTATGAAGGCAAGCGAGGTATTCCTCCTGAATACCATGAAATATACAGAAGGAAATACATCTTTACTTGTTCATAAAAGATGGTCGGGACGATGCCAGGCCAACCGGAAATTAGAGCAAGATGATGAGGGAGGACGAGGCAGCGAGGACGATTGCTATGGTCAAGTTTGCCGAGGCCGCTGCTTTACTGTGGCCGGTCCAGTTTACACGACGGTGGCAGGAGCGAGGTTGGTCTTGTTTCATCAGCGTCACAATGAGTACACAAAGGCCAGGCAATCTGCTTCCCTGTGTACCAGGCAGGTAATCTTTCCCTCACACCGCAGACGTGATGTTTTTTTTTTTTTTCATTTTTTCAATAAGTTTAAAACCTGATCTTTATCTTCCTTAACTTGATATAAGGAGGTGAACTATCAATTGACACATCAAACCTCACTCTGATTAATGACCGATCGCAGGATCACGACTCAGCATTACATAAGAAAAAAAATATATCACAAATGCCTTCATGCAACCTTATAAGTTATCCTGCATTAGTGAAGTAAATTCCCTAACATGACAGTAGTTCTTATTTCTTTTGCTGCAGGTCTTGAGGCTGATGGGCATAAGGATATCAGCCAGCAACACACCATACAGGATTATGATCTTGTTCAACTCTAGTTTTGCTTGAGTTAACCTTACTGGCAGTTATGTCATGGCCTCACGTATGTGGACGTCTAAAGATGTTCTAACTGTAATTATCGATACTTATATTTCATACTTAATCCACACAAGTGCGACACCTGCCTGT
>NC_092292.1:6026620-6034120 GCF_036320965.1 Panulirus ornatus | reverse complement strand
GGTGGTTTGATCGAGTAAGTAACGTAAGGGTAAGAGAGATGTGTGGAAATAAAAAGAGCGTGGTTGAGAGAGCAGAAGAGGGTGTTTTGAAATGGTTTGAGCACATGGAGAGAATGAGTGAGGAAAGATTGACCAAGAGGATATATGTGTCGGAGGTGGAGGGAACGAGGAGAAGAGGGAGACCAAATTGGAGGTGGAAAGATGGAGTGAAAAAGATTTTGTGTGATCGGGGCCTGAACATGCAGGAGGGTGAAAGGAGGGCAAGGAATAGAGTGAATTGGATCGATGTGGTATACCGGGGTTGACGTGCTGTCAGTGGATTGAATCGGGGCATGTGAAGCGTCTGGGGTAAACCATGGAAAGCTGTGTAGGTATGTATATTTGCGTGTGTGGACGTATGTATATACATGTGTATGGGGGTGGGTTGGGCCATTTCTTTCGTCTGTTTCCTTGCGCTACCTCGCAAACGCGGGAGACAGCGGCAAAAAAAAAAAAAAAAAAAAAAAAAAAAAAAATAAATATATATATATATATATATATATATATATATATATATATATATATTTTTTTTTTTTTTTTTCATACTATTCGCTATTTCCCGCGATAGCGAGGCAGCGTTAAGAACAGAGGACTGGGCCTTTGAGGGAATATCCTCACCTGGACCTCTTCTCTGTTCCTTCTTTTGGAAAATTAAAAAAAAAAAAAAAAAGAGAGGGGAGGATTTCCAGCCCCCCGCTCCCTTCCCTTTTAGTCGCCTTCTACGACACGCAGGGAATACGTGGGAAGTATTCTTTCTCCCCTATCCCCAGGGAATATATTAAGCATATATATATATATATATATATATATATATATATATATATATATATATATAACAAAGATGAGCAAAGAAAGACTGACTAAGAGGATCTTAATATTAAAAGTAGATGAAACAAATGGGAATAGGGAGACCTAGAAGATGAAAGGAATGACTGAAGGAGGCTTTGGGGTACTGGGGCCTAAACATTCAGGAAAATGAAGGGCATGCATAGGATAGAATGAACTGGATTCATGTGAAATATAGGATCAACAAGATGGTAATGGAATGATCCAGAGCATATGAAGCAATCTAAAAGACCTGGTTGTGGATGGTAAGTGCTGGTTTCAGTAAATCATACTTGACAGCTGGAGAGTGGAGATGTGTAAGTGAGGCCAGTATTATCACATTCCTGATGTTTCCTATACAAAGTTGGAAAAAGCAATTACATATGAAAAAAAAATCTAAAATGTTATTATCTACTAAAAAACTCTTTACATTTGTATGTTGTTATTAAGGTACTGAATGGTAGAAGAAGCTGAATCCCAACAACGACTTGCTTTCTGAGTACTGTGTCTAAGAGCATTAACAAAGATTGATGTTGATCCACGGCGTTTTCGGTCTTCCTCACTAGCAGGTCCAAGATGAGAGGATGAACTTTTACTACTTTCCATTTTCTGATCTTGGTAGTGTGGCACTATCATGTTCAATGCAATATGTTTACTTTCATTTGTGCAGTCTTGTTCACTGTGTGCATCTTGAATGACAGGTCCAGGTGCTACTTCTACTCCTCGACGATGAGACTCACTACCAGTAAATCCAGTGAGTGAGTTGTTGGATGACCGCGATGAAGGCCGTGTGAAGGAAGACGACCGACTGCCTTTATTGGAACATGTAGACCCACTTCGTTCAACTTGATCTCCATCCCTTCCACAATCTAACTTTTCCACTGCTTTATCTATAGCTTTAAACTGCCACACCCAGCGGTAGTTGTACAGGAACTGTCGGTGGTCAAAGCGATGATCATCAGGTGAATATGTCTCAGCATGGTATGCTGGAGTCAAAACAGTCATCTTGTGGCGGTTAACACTGTAACAACGGAAGAACAGCTTAACTTTCTCTGCAACCTCTTTAGGTGCACATTGATCAGACCAAAGATGAACTAGCTTGCCAAACATGGAGTATGGACCACAACATTCAACTTTTCGAAGCTTTCCATATGTGGACAGTTCATCATATGACATGCCCATGTCTGCTTCATCTGTTTGTACAAGTGAGCCCTCCTCAAGTGGTTCAAGTTCTGCAGTAGGTGGCGCTCCTAGAATATCGCCTAGTACAGGAACATTAAGTCTGTCTTTGGCTAGAAGCAGAAATCTCTTGAGGTCAGCCTTGGAAAATCCACCGATGGGATTAATATCAGCAGAACTACAGTCATATTTAGTCATGTATCCCCTTAGTGCCTCATCTACATTTGCAGATCCTAAAACCAAGAGTCCACCCTGTCTTCCACGAACCCAGAGCATCAACTGAGCAAAGAGATAGGCAAGCACCATACGAAGTCTTGCTTGCACGTTCTGCAAGGCAAGGTTTTCTCTAACTGTTCCTCCACGCACTCTAAACTTTGGGATGAAACCTGTGGCAGCACTGAAGATGCCTAGTGCTGCTGATACCATAATGTCAATTGCTATTGGTATGTGGTAGCTTCCAATCTGCTGGGAAAGAAGTTTTGCTCGAGATTTGGTCTCTGTTGACGAGTTCTCAGTAGCCATGTAGACTGTGTGGAAAAGTCTGCCACAAAGCTCTCGACGATTTCGAGGAACATAGTCAGCTTGGGATACTATGCGCCTCACATCTTCCAGTACCTTCTCTTCACCATTAGCAACTGCCTGTATCACCAAGTGACACATGGAGAAGACAATGGCTGCTGTTGAGGAGGAGTCAACACCTCCAGATAACGGGAGAAGAAAACCCCCTTGACCTGAACGCCGCAGATAGTCCCACAACCAGCAAGCAGGGCCAAAAAGAATCTATATATATATATATATATATATATATATATATATATATATATATATATATATATATATATATATATATATATATATTCCTATGAGTCCACGGGGAAAATGAAACACGAAAAGTTCCCAAGTGCACTTTCGTGTAATAATCACATCATCAGGGGAGACACAAGAGAGAAATATAACAGTCAGTTGATATACATCGAAGAGACGAAACTAGGACGCCATTTGGTAAACGTTGCATCACGGCTGGAGACTGAGTGTGAACGAATGTGGCCTTTGTTGTCTTTTCCTAGCGCTACCTCGCACACATGAGGGGGAGGGGGATGTTATTCCACGTGTGGCGAGATGGCGATGGGAATGAATAAAGGCAGACAGTGTGAATTGTGTGCATGTGTATATATGTATATGTCTGTGTGTATATATATGTGTACATTGAAATGTATGGGTATGAATATTTGCGTGTGTGGACGTGTATGTATATACATGTGTATGGGGGCGGGTTGGGCCATTTATTTCGTCTGTTTCTTTGCGCTACCTCGCAAACGCGGGAGACAGCGACAAAGCAAAATAGATGATAAAAAAATGTATATATTTATTTATCATATTTATTTTGCTTTGTCGCTGTCTAGGATAATCTCTAGGATAATAAATATATATGTATATATCACTAATATTAAAATTATAATTCTTTGTGTATCTAATAATAGAAGATTCAATGATATTTCTCTTGGTGATAGAGTTAGAGTTAACAACTGAGATGGCGTTACTCAAGTCAATACATGATCATAGTTTTTAACATGATTGAACAAGGCATTTGATTCTTGTCCTGTTCTTATACTACATTCATGTTGCTTAAGTCTAACAGAAAGATCCTCACCAGTCTCACCGTTGTATGTTTTGGACAATCGCATGTTTACCAAATGGCGTCCTAGCTTCGTTTCTTCGATGTATATCAACTGACTGTTATATTTCTCTCTTGTGTCTCCCCTGATGATGTGATTATTACACGAAAGTGCACTTGGGAACTTTTCGTGTTTCATTTTTCCCGTGGACTCATAGGAATATCTTGATAACGCGCAAAATTGTGATCCTTTCCAATATATATATATATATATATATATATATATATATATATATATATATATATATATATATATATATATATATATATATATATATATTTTCTTTTTTTTTTTTTTTTTGCTTTGTCGCTGTCTCCCGCGTTTGCGAGGTAGCGCAAGGAAACAGACGAAAGAAATGGCCCAACCCACCCCATACACATGTATATACATACGTCCACACACGCAAATATACATACCTACACAGCTTTCCATGGTTTACCCCAGACGCATCACATGCCCTGATTCAATCCACTAACAGCACGTCAACCCCGGTATACCACATCAATCCAGTTCACTCTATTCCTTGCCCTCCTTTCACCCTCCTGCATGTTCAGGCCCCGATCACACAAAATCTTTTTCACTCCATCTTTCCACCTCCAATTTGGTCTCCCACTTCTCGTTCCCTCCACCTCCGACACTTATATCCTCTTGGTCAATCTTTCCTCACTCATTCTCTCCATGTGCCCAAACCATTTCAAAACACCCTCTTCTGCTCTCTCAACCACGCTCTTTTTATTTCCACACAGCTCTCTTACCCTTACGTTACTCACTCGATCAAACCACCTCACACCACACATTGTCCTCAAACATCTCATTTCCAGCACATCCATCCTCCTGCGCACAACTCTATCCATAGCCCACGCCTCGCAACCATACAACATTGTTGCAACCACTATTCCTTCAAACATACCCATTTTTGCTTTCCGAGATGATGTTCTCGACTTCCACACATTCTTCAAGGCTTCCAGGATTTTCGCCCCCTCCCCCACCCTATGATCCACTTCCGCTTCCATGGTTCCATCCGCTGCCAGATCAACTCCCAGATATCTAAATCACTTTACTTCCTCCAGTTTTTCTCCATTCAAACCTACCTCCCAATTGACTTGACCCTCAACCTTACTGTACCTAATTACCTTGCTCTTATTCACATTTACTCTTAACTTTCTTCTTTCACACACTTTACCAAACTCAGTCATCAGCTTCTGCAGTTTCTCACATGAATCAGCCACCAGCGCTGTATCATCAGCGAACAACAACTGACTCACTTCCCAAGCTCTCTCATCCCCAACAGACTTCATACTTGCCCCTCTTTCCAAAACTCTTGCATTTACCTCCCTAACAATCCCATCCATAAACAAATTAAACAACCATGGAGACATCATACACCCCTGCCGCAAACCTACATTCACTGAGAACCAATCACTTTCCTCTCTTCCTACACGTACACATGCCTTACATCCTCGATAAAAACTTTTCACTGCTTCTAACAACTTGCCTCCCACACCATATATTCTTAATACCTTCCACAGGGCATCTCTATCAACTCTATCATATGCCTTCTCCAGATCCATAAATGCTACATACAAATCCATTTGTCTTTCTAAGTATTTCTTACATACATTCTTCACAGCAAACACCTGATCAACACATCCTCTACCACTTCTGAAACTACACTGCTCTTCCCCAATCTGATGCTCTGTACATGCCTTCACCCTCTCAATCAATACCCTCCCATATAATTTACCAGGAATACTCAACAAACTTATACCTCTGTAATTTGAGCACACATTCTTATCCCCTTTGCCTTTGTACAATGGCACTATGCACGCATTCCGCCAATCCTCAGGCACCTCACCATGAGTCATACATACATTAAATAACCTTACCAACCAGTCAATAATACAGTCACACCCTTTTTTAATAAATTCCACTGCAATATCATCCAAACCTGCTGCCTTGCCGGCTTTCATCTTCCGCAAAGCTTTTACTACCTCTTGTCTGTTTACCAAATAATTTTCCCTAACCCTCTCACTTTGCACACCACCTCGACCAAAACACTCCATATCTGCCACTCTATCATCAAACACATTCAACAAACCTTCAAAATACTCACTCCATCTCCTTCTCACATCACCACTACTTAGCACATCTTAGCAAAAGATGCTTGTGGCATGAGAAGAGTGGGAGGTGGGTTGATTAGAAAGGGTAGTGAGTGGTGGGATGAAGTAAGATTGTTAGTGAAAGAGGCATTTGGACGATTTTTGCAGGGAAAAAATGCAATTGAGTGGGAGATGTATAAAAGAAAGAGACAGGAGGTCAAGAGAAAGGTGCAAGAGGTGAAAAAGAGGGCAAATGAGAGTTGGGGTGAGAGAGTATCATTAAATTTTAGGGAGAATTAAAAGATGTTCTGGAAGGAGGTAAATAAAGTGCGTAAGACAAGGGAGCAAATGGGAACTTCAGTGAAGGGCGCAAATGGGGAGGTGATATAATATATATATATATATATATATATATATATATATATATATATATATATATATATATATATATATTGTCCTCAAACCTCTCATTCCAGCACATCCACCCTCCTGCGCACAACTCTATCCATAGCCCATGCCTCGCAGCCATACAACATTGTTGGAACCACTATTCCTTCAAACATACGCATTTTTGCTTTCCGAGATAACGTTCTCGACTTCCGCACACTCTTCAACGCTCCCAGAATTTTCGCCCCCTACCCCACCCTATGATTCACTTCCGCTTCCATGGTTCCATCCCCTGCCAAATCCACTCTCAGATATCTAAACACTTTACTTCCGCCAGTTTTTCTCCATTCAAACTTACCTCCCAATTGACTTGACCCTCAACCCTACTGTACCTAATAACCTTGCTCCTATTCACATTTACTGTTAACTTTCTTCTTTCACGCACTTCACCAAACTCAGTCACCAGCTTCTGCAGTTTCTCACATGAATCACCCACCAGCGCTGTATCATCAAAGAACAACAACTGACTCACTTCCCAAGCTCTGTCATCCACAACAGACTGCATACTTGCCCATCTTTCCAAAACTCTTGCATTCACCACCCTAACAACCCCATTCATAAACAAATTAAACAACCATGGAGACATATATATATATATATATTTATTATCCTAGAGATATGAGAGAAGAATACTTCCCACGTATTCCTACGTGCCTTAAAACGCGACTAAAAGGGGAAGGAGCGGGTGCCTGGAAATCCTCTACTTCTGGTTTTACTTTTCCAAAAGAGGGAACAAAGAAGAAAAGATGACTATTGACGCACAAAGCACCAAGTAGATCTTTGCAAGACCACTGTGACCTGAGGAATGTTGCGTCTCGTAGATGCTGTGTCCTAAGGATTATAGCATCTTCTAGATTATGTAACCTGAGGATATGGCATCTCGTAGATTTTTTGTTGTCAGTCTTGAATCTAGCAATTCTCTTGCCGTTGTACAAATGCTCAAGATGGATTCCATCTCCCAACCTCTGTACTTCTCTCTACCTCCCAGTGTCTTGATCACTCGTTTTATTTTACCCTACCTCGCTTTATATAGCTAGCTTTACAGTACTTCTTTAGTTCTTTCCTTATCCTACATCATCTATTCCCCCCCCCCCACTTTCATTTCTCCTCTCCTCCTCCTATCTTCACAACATACATATCTTCACTATATCCTAATCTCTACATTCTCACCTACAGTAGCCTTTCATCTTCATAACACACTGATCATCACTACACCCTCATTTTCTCTGTGTTTC